>NC_142775.1:21885352-22038095 GCF_988280905.1 Pimephales promelas | reverse complement strand
TCAAAAATAAGCCCTGGGGGTAGGGCAGCCGTCCTCACAGAGGGGAGGAACATGGCTGTAGTGTGGCTTGTGTACAAACATGGGGTATGTGTACCTCACAGACAGATTTTGTTAGTTAAAGGAGTAGTTCACTTTAAAAAAAAACTTTTGCTGATAATTTACTCACCCCCATGTCATCCGAGATGTCCACGTCCTTCTTTCCTCAGTCGAAATAGAAATTAAGGTTTCTGATGAAAACATTCCAGGATTTTCTCCATATAATGGACTTCAATGGGAACCAAACGGTTCAAGGTCCAAATGAGAGTTTCAGTGCAGCTTTAAATGACACCAGACAATGAATAAGGGTATTATTTAGGACCCTTCGAGTCATGACTCGAAAAAAAGATTTGTTCATTTTGATGAACGAGTTTGAACAGGAGAGTCACGAACGCTCATCACAGAACAGTGCAAGGTGAGCATTTGTGGTTGTAAACCTTAAACTTTTTTATTTATTTTTTTAAATGACCAATTGTTTCGCTAGATAAGACTCTTATTCATCGTCTGGTAGCGTTTAAAGCCATTTGAAGCTGCACTGAAACTCTTATTTGGACCTTGAAGAAAATCCTGGAATGTTTTCATCAAAAACCTTAATTTATTTTTGACTGAAGAAAGAAAGAAAGAAAGACATGGACATCTTGGATGTGGGTAAATTATCAGCAAAAGTTTTCTTTTTAAAGTGAACTACTACTTTAAAAAAGAGAATTCACAACTTTGATAAATGTTAGTGCTGTCACTAATAACACAAATAATATACTTTAATGAAGATATTATCAGTGCTCGTCTTTCTTGCACTTCTCTTCTGGTTTGGTGGTTAATAAAGAGTACGTAATGCCTACTAATGGGTAAATAAGACAAAAAGATGGGGAAAAACTGGCATAAGACACCCGAGAGAAGTGATTCTGTTCATGAAAATGGTGAGACAGTTTAAAACAGGAAAACAAAGTTTATCCAAACTCAAACTCTAAGCCCCAAAGGGAACAAAACATGCCTCGTTCAGATTCCCAAAGACATAGAGAGAGATAAGGAGAATGCAGCTGTCCCAAAGATCTACATCACTGGGATGCCAGAAATACTAAACATTTTTGATCGTCTCTGCCAGTTAAATTTAGAATGGTTTTTATTCACATCTCCAACAGAATTCCAAACGAATCATGACCTGGAATGTCCCAATCACAAAGGATTAACCACAGCCAAAGTAGTGGAGTTTACACTGCTGTCATATGTGCTTAGAAACAAAGATAAAGACATGTTGCTCTAAATACAGCACTGGACATTAAGTTGTGTGTGTGTGCCTATATACATCTCCCCTGAGAGTAAAATAGCTCAGGCTAAATAAACAGCAGTAAAGACTGCAAACAGCCCCAAGAGGCTTCACACACATATCCCACATACTAACAGACATCCTTCTAAAAATCTCCATAAACCTCTTTTCTTTTAATAACAAAAGCTGATTTTTAAGTTTGCAACAGTAATTTTGACAAAATATCATAGGCCATCCACTTTCAGAGCAAACCAACCAACACAGCACTTAAAGTGTTGAGCTGTTAGGAGAAACCCGACCCGTGAGATGAAGAGGTCAAGGCATCAGATCTCAGTGCAGTTCTTCAAGACGCTGTGACACACGAATGTTGAAACACAATAACAAAAGAATAGAACAGAATACAATAGTTTCGCAAAGAATAAAATGTTGTTTTGTGGCGACATGGATCAACCCATGCGTGGTTCAAACTACAACATTTCAGTTAAAGCTGACCTTTAATAAGCACATGATATAAATCAGGTTAAATAAAGAGATGTCCAAAGAGTGCCATTGTCTGGCTCAAGGTTCCTCAGTTTTGCTAGTGGGGATCCAGCATCCTGCAAAGTTAACTTCCAATCCTGTTAAATCACACCTGTCTGTAATTATCAAGTAAACCATTAAGGGACTGTTTACACCTGGCCACTTCGTGCGTTTTCTCAGATTAGTAAAGTGCACGTCACCGAAAGCAACAGATATGAGCCGAATTTTATTTATCATCGGCTAATTTCAAAATCAGCAAAGACAGCAATAAGAGAGAGCGAAACAGCCCTGGTAAGTTCATTTCCTTTCTTTACTTTTAATGAAGATGGTAAGCGTCTGCGACTTTCCCTTTGATTTGCGATAGATTGCGGCCCGTTGGCTTGATAGACTCAGCTGCTCATCTGAGTTGATGTGTGTCGCAGTAGCGTCGTCATATCTGACTAAAACAACATGCCATATAGCCTATAACACGTTTATTTTTTTATCATTTTTGGGAGTAGTAAAATTTACATATGTGGTTTCAACAACCAGATGCATTTACACTTGTGCAGTTTCGACTGGAATGCGGCCCAGACCACCTCCCAATGTGGTTTGAGCGATCGGATTCAAATCCGTCTCGAATGCGTTTCGGGGGGCATTTACACCTGGTCTTTTCACGATCAGATAGCTATCCGATCACAAAAAACGCATGAAGTGGCCAGGTGTAAACGGCTAATAGTTCAGGTGTTCAGGGTTGATCTTCACTAGCAAGGCACTGTAGTCTATGTTTTCTCAGTAAGCTACAACACACACTAACTTACCATCAGGCACTTCTCGATCACTGATGTGCTGCAGGTATGGACCGGTTTCATCGCTCAGGTCTGTGTTGATCTGATACTCCTCCAGACGCTCCACCTGCCGGGGTAGTTTGGGGCTCCCACTGGGAGACACGCAGCAGGACACTGTATTGCCCATGATGACACAAATACACAAGCACGTGCTCTACCTGCTCAGGTGTATTGGTCTATGACAAACACCTTTGAAACTCACACCGGGGCAGCTTCTGATGTGAATCAATGAATGAGCTTAAACTAAATGAAGGTTCACGAAGAGCTGAAATATACACAGAGTCAGCATTACAGTCTTGCTGCTCCAGAATCAAGAGGTATTTTACTATCTGTGCCAGTCATATAACGGGACTCCATGCATTTAGACACCGTGCCACAAAAGACCTTTAGAACCCGAGTAATAAATACAACCGCATATAAGACACGTGACTGAAAACATATCACTAGAAAATAGCTGTCTGAGATTATCGAATACGGATTTATTCCTTTAAATTAGCCGTAACGTTACATGCTAACGGCTAAAATTGATTCATTGTGAATAGGCGACTTATTAGCCTCCCAGCTAACTGAGATAAACAATCCCTTTAACGCTAATTTAAATGTCCGAATGAGTACTAAATCAGGCCGGTTCGGCGGTTCAAATCGGGGACCGACGAAATAGACCTTAAATAACACCCTTCCAAGCATTTATCCGTCGTTTATAGGGCAGATCTCTGTGTTGGCTGAAACTCTGAATCCAATAATCACTTAAATCCTCAGGCCTTCGGCCCGTAGCGAGAGAAAATTAGGCTTTGAGCGCAGCGGAAATAAAGTCCTGTCCATTTACATGCGCCCAATTCAAGCGCCGGGTTTGTTTCGAGTTATTAAAATGTGTCACCGAGTCTCGTCCGAGAGTCCCCCCGTTATCCCCTCCTCCTCGCCGGCCAGTGCAGCAGCAGCAGCGATCCGCTCCCCGCCACCACCGCCATCTGCTTCGAGTGACGCAGGAAAGGACCCGCCCCGCTTAGACATTCCATCAATTGCGATTGGATGAGTCATCAAAACAAACTAAATATTTACTCGAGGATTGGTGATTAAAACCGTCAATCTTCGCCGTCAAGCTACAGATTTAAACCCCGCCTATTTACACACCTCTTTGTGAATGGAATTGAATTCTCAGTGTGCACTGTAGGATGTCTGCTATTATTTTGAATGTGAAATATTAGACTATGTAATGATACACTTTTAGTATGCAACTGTAGTATGCATGTTTAATTCAGGGAGTTGTGTGTTATCAACTCTGAACTAAAAATGATTGGATCATTCAGCAGCCGCTCTACTTTGCAAGTGTTTAAATAAATATTAAATACCACTGGTACCAGTAAATCATAAAATGCTCAAATTTGTATTCAGTAGGGTAAAAACAGTGTGATAAAATTTACATTTTTATTTTAAAATACGTTTGAATGAATTTAGAAGATTTCACGTGTAACAAAATATGCATGTTCCCGCCACAATTCAGAGAGATATCATATTTTATTTATTTAATATGTATAATATAGGAAAAATCAAATTATTAAAATTTTAGAATATGTTACAAAAAAGTTCTCCCCCAATTTTACGTGACCCTGTGGTGTTACCACAATGCATAATGTACCTTTTAATAGAAGGGATGATTCAAATTGGCCCATTTTCTCTGTGTCCAGGTCATTACAGGGGATGATTGATCTGAGGGGTGCATGAGGAACTCATTTATTCTTAGTCATTTTCATAGGTTTAGCTAAAGTTTGGACAATTTTGTCACACTTTAGTGTTACACTGAAAAAAAATCTAAACAATCTTACCTTCCATTGATTTGACTGAATATAGCATGTTTAATTAGTTTAATATCATAGCAATATATTTTATTAATTTAAAAAACAAGCACTAACAAATTCAGCCTCTTGATTTCTACTCAAGTAAATAACCTAGTTACTTTACATTGTAAATCTAATTTTCTTAAAAAATAAAAAAAAAATGTATGAAAACAGTGTCTACCAAATTACGATCCAACCAGACAATAAAACCATGTATAAAGATAAGCAATTGGTGATTCAGACTTATTTGGGGTCTCATTTAGCTCTTTCCTTGAGTACAAAGTTTAACACATTGCATTGTGGGAATAATTTTATCAGACAATAAGACTCATTACACAGTATTAGTATTTTATTATAGATTTACATTTGTGTACAAAAGGGAGGGGGGAGGGGGCTTTGACAACAAGTATCCACAATTGTAACAGTATTAGAGTGCAAAGCTTCTAAAAATGTAAGCCAAGTCACAAAGTATATACAATACACTTCTAAACTTTTGAAACACTATAAAATCCTACTGGTACTGTACATCGTGTCCAAAAGTTAAAAGCTATCATACAAAAAGTGCATGATGTGTTTGTCCAAAATGAGTGGGATCAAACATTGCTTTAGATTGATTGGTCTTTTGTATGCATGAAGGCAAACACACATATTTCAGAGTTCACTTTGGCCAGCATGGCAGTAGATCAATCTCATTGCATACAGGGTACATACAAAAGGGGAATAAAGTTAATGTCACTTCACAAAAGTAAAGATGCTATCACTGAAAACAGACAGACTTTGCATTTCTCTGAAAGCTGAGGTCAGTCTGCCCTCCGATGAGATTCTTGTATCGGAAAATAATTGGTTTTGTGAGTAAAATCGGGTTGCATGTCGGCTTGCATAAGCAGTTAAGACTGCAGATCTGGACCGTGAGCGCCTGCTGTGGAGAGATTGCTTCCCTAATTTGTCACGCTTGAGCACGTAAATGACATGTCAGTCAGGCAGATGGTTTAACATTTAAGAGTAGCAGCAGATGATGCACTCGCCAACAGAGGACAAAAGGTGCATTTCAGTACAGACTGGAATTGTTGACGGACAGTTTTAATTCAGTCTGCTAACATCTCATTTAAAACATTCTGTCCTCAATGCAGAGAACATGCAAAATGTCATACTCCAACCAACATGGGAAACCAAAAGTCCAATAATTGCCTGATATTTTTTTTTTGGTCATTTTTAAAATTATTATTAATTAAAAACTTTAAAAACCATAAACAGTGTCAACTGAGACACTGACAAAATACAAATAATGTAGAAAAAGGCAACTTAAGTTACCAAATGTTCAGAACTTTCAAAAGCAACTGAATGTGGATAAAAAGGAAAAAATAAACAAGAGAAATCCTTTAAACACGTCTTTTTTTTATGAAATAGCTGCCAAAATGCATATGCCATAATAGATTGATAACATATATACTCTTTACTTGTGTTCTCAAATACAAAGATACCGCCTCCACGTTCATAGTGTTAGAAAACAAACAAAAAAGACCATATAACGATATCAAAGCCAATGTAATATTGATAAAACATGCTTTAGCCTATAATGCCAGAGATAGAATGTATTGGACTGTATTTCATCCAATTATAGCTCTATGATATACAAACTTAACACAAAAGTGATCTGCTGAATCTGATCAACATAAATGTCGGAACCTTTTAAATTTACGTCTGTGCATAACTCCTGACACTGTAACGTGAATTTGGTGTATTAGAGATGAAATGTCAGCAATAAAATAATCATTTTATTTTGTTTGTGCAACTTCTGCTACTGCAATGGCAGGATTGTAAGTAATTCATTTTTGTTTGTCATCTAAAATGAGCAAAATGTCCAAATCGAAATGTAAATGGAATATAATCTTGCTCTGTATACGATACACAATATTTCATTTTATAAATGGCATAGATTCTGTAAATCAATATTCATATTTGTATATAGTTTGTAATGGAAAAAAAAAACGTCAACTCAAAACACAAGAGCACTATACACCAAATAAAAGTAGCAGTCAGACACGTTAAACCTTTTGAATCTCAAGAGGGAATGATGCCAACTTCAAGAGAAAATCTTCCTCTGTCTACCGTACTATTGACATTTCAGTTAAATTATTATTCTTATTATTTTACATTATTTCTAACTCTTTTAAAAGTTATTTGATGACTTAGACACCAGCACACTGGAAAAAAAAGGTAAACATTTTCCTCCAAACCCCTCCGCTGAGTTTCGGTTTGAGTCCCGGAGTAAAGATGGCTGAGAACTTGCTTCTGTGTTTAAGTCCACAGTAAAGTTTTCAGCATTTTTTTTTTTTTGTCTATAATGACATGATCCGAAATTTCTAGAAGAGATTTGTGTTAGCCAGGGAGCTTCTGTTGAGTTCCCTCACATACCTGTGTGTTCATACAGGCAGTCTGCAGCAATTTAAAATAAGAAAACATATAGAAAACATGCGTCCGTGTCAGGCTGACTCGTCTTTTAGTCTCTGTACACGCAAGTCCGCCAGAAAGGAGGGAGAATGTGTGGGTACATCACTCTGATTTGTGACAGTACAGGTCTTTGAGTGCTTTAAGTTCCTCGATGAGCGTTTTGTTCTGGTTTTCCAAAACGGCCACACGGTTCTCCAGACACTTGACGTATTCCTTTTTCTTCCGACGGCACTCACGAGCGGCCTCTCTGGAGGAGGAAAGAAATGTAGCATCTATTTAGCAGATGTTTTGACGACTCTTTTTGGTCCAAAATGGGGTTGTCAATATAAGTGCTCAATACAAGAATTTTTATATATATATTTAAAGATAAATGTTAAATAAATAAATAAATAAAATAAATTTAGTAAACACAGACCCATATGCAGACCCATACTATTTGCATATGCAAATTAGTCCCTGTCTCCACTCAATCACACCTGATCCACTCGGTCAACTGTAGTAAACGCTACACGACTGCAAGTGGAAATATTGGTTTAATTGAGCCAAGAAGTAAAACCAAAAATGATTCTTATTTATTTTTTTTTTTTTTACTAGTGGGTGTAGGACACTATAGTTAATTTATGTAAGTGAGGATATCAGTATAAGTAAACAGTGACATATACCCAAAATTACTTTATACAGTGGACTACCAGACCAGTAAAATATACCAAAAATTATTCAGACACTTTGATCTGACCATGTTTTACAAATGTTTTTTTTGAGTATCAATCTTGAGTATTGATAGTCAGTACTTGTATTACTGATACTGTTAAAAAGACTGATATTGTGTCCACTTCTGTTCAAAAGTTTTGTCAGTAAGATTTTTTTTTGCATCATACAATCATACAATGATTTATGAGGGATCGTTTGACACTGAAGACTGGAGTATTGGCTGCTAAAAATTCAGCTTGCCATCACAGGAATAAATTATATTATTTGCGACCAATAGTGAAAAGGTTTACTTTACGTTTGCTTTTACCAAATTTCTTTTTGGCGTTTACCTGTTTTTCATGAGGCGGACTTCCCTTTTGCGTGTGGCTTCTTCAGCACCTCCTTGGCTTGGCAGGGCTGGGGAGGATGCCATGACCACACCTGGAGCTATAGTGCTGGTTGGGGCAGTACGAATTTGATAGGCCTGCACGTCTCCAGAAGCAGCTGTCAGGCAGAAAAAACACAGCCAACAAACAATGAATCAATAGTGAGTTTGACTCAAAGAACAACATCAAATCATAGAATATTAATGGCTAAACAACTTCATATAGAACAATAAGTATAATGATAACTTTATTAGCAATAATCAATCTGTATATTACAAGCGCACAGCAGTTTTGTCGTCTGTCACATGCTCTGCCAAATACCCCACTGTCGTATGTAAAATGCTCAAGCTCTTTACAGCATGATGGATTCTGATTGGCTCTGTGTTTTTTACTGCTCTTTAGATGGAAAAATTGGGTAGATATAGTTATTATCGTTGGTCTGAATGGCCCTTACCTTTTGCAGTGGCCCAGATTAATATAATAGGTCAACAAGTTAAAAACAACATCAAATAAAAATGTATACTATTGACTTATTAAATAAATGTACCTTACCTTGTACCACTACTTGATTGCTGGGCACCAGAATCTGCTGACCATCACTGGTCTGTGCGTACTGCAGAATGGTGGTCCCTTGCTGGGCTCCTGCATTTGTCATAGTGAGAGTCTGCAATCCCTGCATTCCATCTGTGCCATTATTTGCAAGCTGAATGGCTCCACCCTGTGTAATGGCGACTGAAGGAGAAATGGCAATTAATAGGTTGTCACTGATTTGGTGAGAATGGCACTATGTGTCTAAGAACCAAACAAGTTGGAGTTATGGTCGGAGCTTTTGGGACCTTTTTTTACATTATTCATCCAAGTGTTTGTATAACCTTTTATGAGAAATTCCAAGCACTTTTCAAAGGCTTTCAAGAGCTTCACACTTTTTTCCAGCACTTCAAAGCTCTTAATATTTTCCAATTTTTTTCCAGTTTTTGAGTTTAAATATGAAGAAAAACTAAAACTTCATGGCAAACAAACACTTTTTTGAAAAAAAAAAACTATTTAAAAAAAAGACATGCCATTACCACTCTAACCAGCACATAGTGACAGAGGAGCACTTATTGACTTATTAGCCATTTCCACTCGTGGATTTCAAAAAGTAGAATTTCACAAAGTCTCCTAAAAAACAAAAACTTTTCTTCCCATTGTGACTGAGTATAAAAGGAGTACTCTTTACTTGTTTTCTTTGTTAATCACTGAAGCTGTCGGTCAGTTCAGTAAGATATTATAGAAGAACAATCGTACATTTAATAAAGAGTAGAAAATATTTCAATTGTTTCCAAAAATAAATAAAAAAAATAAAATTTGCACATTACTGTTGTTAATAAAAGTTCATTTTACCTGCATATCAACTCAAACCCGGTGCTTTATAGTCGTTTTAAAGAAATAAACGTAATATTATTAGTAGCTGCACTTATAAAGGCAAGCCAATAGTAATTTTACTGGCGGTACCTTCTGTACAACTAAGTGGCACCGGTGCTGCTGCTCTCAAATGTTATTCTAGTCTAAAAGTGCTCCTAACATGTTGAGCAATGATGCTAAAGTGGGAGAATCAGAATATCTCAACTTCATTTGTGGACTTTAACGTACTGTACTGGCCACTGCTGGTCTGATATATTGGGGTTGGCACTGTCACTGTAGTGATGGAAGGCGCAGTGTCCTCCTCGGATTTCTCTTCTTCAATTCTCGGAACTCCTGGAGCATCTGATGACAGGTCATTCAGGATTTTCCTATAGATCACAAATAGCTGTTGACTGGAAAATTCCTTATGTAATGCAAAAACCTTGAAGACCCGCATATGTACCTATATGAGGGGCGTCTAGAAAGGATCTCTCTTCGTTTTTGACAATCGGTCACGCTGTCCACCGACTCCTGTGAGTCCTCACTCTCTGCTACTGTGGAAATCTGAGCAACAGACAATTGTATCATGCGTAGCACTGACTATATAACATAAATTTCACATAAGACAATCATGTGAGGTAAACAGAATACGTTAATGACGAAATTCATCTTTTCACCTGCCAGTCAGGTCATGAACATCTAGGCCCTGTTTACACCAGGTAAAGATGCGTTTTTGTCAATCTGATCACAAGTGGATGACGGTAAATACCAGGCGTAAACAGGGTCTAAATCGTTTTGAGCTTGTCCACTGTGAAATTTGCTCATGTGGTCAAATGTGTTCGAACAGCCACAAAAGAACGCCTACTGACCTAATACGTAAACATTATGGGAAGCACGATAGCCTGACGAGCATTTACTCCTGGTCGGCTGAAGACTCAAGTTTGGTTTGGAGACAAAAGCTTTGCTTGCACAATGCTCTCTCACCATTCCTAATTTCTAACACGCACTCACAGCTTTCAGCGTCGTCTTCTGTCAAAGCAGGAACAAAAGCTGCTGCTCTCTGTGTGTTTTTCCATCGTATCTGGCCGTGTTTGTATGTATATTGTGCACGCTTATCTTGTCCGATAGATCGAAAGATCTGACAAAGTCCATAGATTTACCTGCCCATAGACTCCCATCGAAGGACAGAAGTGGTTGAAAGTGGACATAAGAGATGTACAAAAGATCCAATTGACCATAATGCATCTTGATGCCAGGTGTGAACAGGGCCCTAGAGATGTTGGAGGCGTTAAGGTGTCTTACCTGGACAGTTTGCACCTGTGGTGACTGAATGACTGAAGGCTGAGCGGCCTGGATAACTCCGTGCACCTGTACCGTCTGACCATTGGGCAGCTGCACCAGGGTGACTGTGGGCGCTGTGCCACTTGCATGTCCGGCAGCCATCGTTACCTATCCAACAACAAACACAGAGTCAAACTTAGATGTTCTGTTTCTAATGTCAGAATCTTGACTGAGTGTTTCAGCTCTTCATGTTTCAAAATGTTGAAATGATGTCCTGAGTTCATTTGACGTACTGTTTGGAGTACCTGTCCAAGAGTGGCGATTTGGGCCTGTGTGAGCTGTTGGTTCTCATTTTCAGAGACCGCAGTTTCTGCACCCTGTTGGGTATCGGCTCCCGACTCCATGGTCATTGAGTTGGCTGGTGAGAAACCAGATGGAATCTGACATCTTTAATGTGTTTTTTTTTTTGTTTGTTTTTTGCCACATGAACTAAACAAAGTGGCATTTAATTAAAACAAATGATGTGCACAGATAAACCATTTATAATAAATACTGCAGTAATCCATTCAAAATTAAGATTTGTCCATTGTGATTTTATGGTGACATTAAAGGAGTAGTTCACTTTACAAAAAGCTTTTGCTGATAATTTACTCACCCCCATGTCATGCAAGATGTCCATGTCTTTCTTTCTTTAGTCGAAAAGAAATTAAGGTTTTTGATGAAAAAAAACATTCCAGCATTTTTCTCCACATAATGGAGGTCAAGGTCCAAAAGACAGTTTCAGTACAAACTGCAAACTGTTCAAAGGGCTTTAAACGATTCCAGATGACGAATAAGGGTCTTATCAAGTGAAATGATCGCTCATTAAAAAAAATAAATAAATAAATAACAAAGTTTCAGTTTTATAAGCTCAAATGCTTGCCTTGCTCTGTTCTGTGACTCGCGTTCATGACTCTCCTGTTCGAACTGAACGAATCTTTTTCTGAGTCAATTCGTTCCTTTTGTTCGTTGAATGAACCAAATGACTCGGAAAAAGATCCACTCATTTTTATGAACGAATTCGAACAGGAGAGTCATGAACGTGTGTACAGAACAGAGCAAGGCGAGCATTTGAGCTTATAAAACTTTGTTATTTATTTATTATTCGCTTGATAAGACCCTTATTCATCATCTGGAATCATTTAAAGCCCTTTGAACAGTTTGCACTGAAAACTGTCTTTTGGACCTTGAACCGTTTGGTTCCCACTGAAGTGCATTATTTGGAGAAAAATGCTGGAATGTTTTCATCAAAAATCTTAATTTCTTTTCGACTGAAGAAAGAATGGCATGGACATTTTAGATGACGTGAGTAAATTATCAGCAAAAGTTGTTTTTTTTTTTCAAAAAAGAACCACATCTTTAATTACATGCATGATTAATATGTTAAGCAAGTTAATTTCTATTAATACTACTATTACAGTCTCAACCTAAAACATTGGATGTGGCATTGCAGATGAAGCATACATACCTTTAAGAGGGGAACCTAGGCAGAATCTTCAGACTGTCCAGCGTCCACTGACTCTGTTAAGTCCTCAATGTCCGCTACTGTGGAAATCTGATCAGACAGGCACAGAAAAGTCACTATACTAGTCAGCAACTTTAACATTTCGACTTTAAAAATCATCCTCCATAGTACGGAGGAAATATTGAGAGAAAACCTCTGCAAACACTCTGTTTGTAATACAGTATCTATCTGCAAGAGTCACAAGACTACCAATTGAGATAATAAGGACTTTATAATAAGGAAAAAGTGTGTAATTGTAATGCTTTCTTCTATTCCAGCTTAATGTGAAGAAGCAACTTTTATAACAAGTAATTAGCAGAAGCAACTTTTAAACAAGTAATTAGCAGGTTGATTCCCCAATAAAGTATAAAGACTATGGCTCTCAGATTAGACAGTTCCTTCTTTTCTTGTTACTGTGACTTGTAAAAAAGAAAGTACCAGGATATAATTAATTACCAGTGTCGCATGGCATCCTGGTGCCATGATAGTATTAGTAATTGCCATGCTATAACAAACAATGCATCTAAGAGAGTGGTATACTACTTACTCGAGATGTAAAGCACTTTGAATTTCCATTGTGTATTATATGTGCTATATAAATAAACGTGCCTTGCCTAAATAGTTTTTTTTTTTTCTAGTTTTATAAGACAAGCAAATTAAATTGAAGCAAAAGATTTTCTTGGAAAGGGGAGCTAATTTTAGACTATCCAAATATAGACACATATTTGTCAAGTAGCCTATGTCTAAAAATCGTTCCTGTGCTGCAACTCTATATGGAGTTTTAATTGAATCATTTGACATTATGTCAGAAATAAGGGTGCAGATTTCCTGTACTCGAGACAAGCACAGTTATAAATCAATAATATGGCCATTTGGATTAAAAACCGAGACTGCAACACTGCAAGTCCATTGAAAAACATTCTTCCCAGAAACCTGTCTTGTCCAGGGAAGAAAATGCATAAAATATGTCTTGTCTAAATGTAAGATACAGAAACCAACAGCTGAATCATTGCTGAACATGTTTACAGTCGGGATACCTTGAACTCTGACTTGATGCTTTGGCACAAAATATTGGCAGATCTCTCTCTCTCTCTCCAAACATATGCCTACATAAGCCACACTAAAATATGCAATGCATTACTGTGCACAATGGAAATGAATTGAAATCCCAGTGTGAATGTAAAGAGTTTGTAGGTTCTCATTAGTGAAAGTCCCAGTGTGCAACCCCTAGGTGCTCTGAAAATATTTATTTCTGCATTGGTGTACAATAATGTCTGATATGAGATTGTAAACGTACTGGTGCACTGGCCAGTGATAAAAATTAAGTACTGCAATAAAGGTTATCATATAGCATTTTTTTTTAAAGTGCATCCCAATATGCTGTGAATGCAGTCCTGACTTCCCTTGACTGTTCAGCATGAGGATTGGAGTGTCTGACCTCTAGACCAGGGGTTCTCAAACATTTTGGAGCCAGGGACCCCTTACAGGGGGGAAAAAAGGATTGAGCACAAAGTTAATGTGTGAGCGGCTAATGAAATATTTTGCGCAAATGGTCTCTCCACTTGGTCTTTTAAGGCCCCACAATTGGATAACTATAGCTTTAGAAGCAGGTCAGTGGGCAGTTTTTTTTTTTTTCTTCAAGATAACAGTTTACATTTTACAATGAATGTTCCACATAGGCTATAAAATGGAAATGCAGAATGTATATGATCATTGTTCACATGTAGGCTATATCAAAACACAATCACATATTCCAAACATGGCTTTAAAAGAGAAATGTTTCAATGATTAGGCCTATTCAGCACACAAGCCTATTTATACAATAATAATGGCAATATGTTTATTATGTGTGTGTGTTGTTAAATTAAGCATATATCCACTGTATTAGCTAAAAACGTACAGTATATCTGTGTTCAATAGGAATCCATAATATTAATCTCATGGCCACAGGATGCTTCTCTTGACCTGTAGCTATTTCCTTTCCCAAAGCTGAGCTTTGATGGATATTTTGCAAACGAATTGTTTCAGTCGTTCGTTTAAAACTTCTATCTAAAACAGCTGTTTAATTGAGCTATTTAGGCCTACATCTCATCTCGCACTTTATGACCATTAACTGAAGCATCGTGCGGGAATTCGCGCTCAGCTTGCAGATTCTGAACATAAGCCCGACTCAAACATTTTGACATTGACGAGACGAACTGTTGAAATGTGTGAGGGGATTTAAAATAGCCAGAAACCGATTCACAAATGCATGAGGGGATTTACAAATCAACAGAAAGCGGTTCACAAATAAATGCCAGGCAGAGTGTGAGTGTTTGTGGTATAAAAAAAAAGAAAAACATTTGTAAATGTATATATATTTTTTTATTTGCAAATCTCATTTTATTTATTTGTGACTTATTTTTTATTTTTGTGAAACTCTTTATCTTTATTTGTCAATCTCAATTTATTTATTTGTGAATGTTATATATCTTTGTGAATCTCTTTACATTTATTTGTGGATCATAATAAATTTATTTGGAATAAGGCAACAATTCTACCCCCATAGAAATGGACTTCCATAAATAAGACCAATTGAGCACTTTGAAATAGAAAAAGATGAGAGTCTAATGCTCGAGACCCGGAATGGCACGAGTGAACCGACAGTAATGTGATCTCATGACGCTTAAAGTCTATCTGTGGTTTGATTGGTCATGCGTAGTTCTCCCTCTACTTTTCAAATCCTATTTTCTGACAGACAGATTATTCTTGGAAACGCATAGCTATTGCACATTCCTTGATCTTTACATCTAAAACTGTAAGCATGAAATCAAATGACAGCCTACACATATTATTATAAAATACTTATTTGCATAAAAAAAAAAAAAAAAAAAAAAAAAAAGGATGGCACTGTGTGGACCAGTTAGGAAAAATGCCTTAAAATGCATAGCTAATCAAGATCACTAATATTTGAATAGGTTTTTGCTATTCAACATGCAGTTATACAATATTGCATTTCTTTATTAGTCATGTGCAGTAGGCTACAGGAGGTGAAACGTTTTATTGTTCATAAAACGGTGAGTGCGTGCAATCACAGCCCTTGGAATAATATATAATGAAACTATGAAACAGTGCAATAATAACCCAGTCATAAAATATTGCAATATCATCAGGGCAAAGACTATCCAAAATATCGCACAATGCATCAAGGGCAATAGAGAAGATTAAATTATTACTGAATGATATAAGAGTATTACACCCTGAATCCACCAGGCAGCATTTTGTCAAGCCTGTGTGTGAAAGACGACAAAAAAGGGAAACCCCACATATGAACTGCAAAGATGCACAAAGAAACTCGGAAATGTTGTGCATCCATATTTCGTTGCATTTTAAATGATCAGCCATGCATCAAGATTTCCCACCCTGGGTTTGTGTTGGTCTCCCGTTTGCCTCCCCTCCCTCTGCATGCAACAACTACAGCCGCCATGATCTCTTTGTTTCCAACGGGCCGAACCCAAACCAGACTTATATGCCATTCGGGACGAGCCCTTTCCCTCCGGACACTTGTCTCCTCTTACCGATACAGACTCCCTCCGTCACTCTCGAGCCCTCGGAGCTCCACTTTTATTCAGGCCGACACGTAAGAGACCGCGTCAGGCTACACCTCCGTCGCGTCACCGAGAACAACAACACAGAGAACGAGACGAAAATCCGATCATCAACCCACTGCACTGAGCGAGAGCGGCCGAGAGCGTGGCGGAAAAAGCCGAGTGGGGACGAATACAGACGAGCCATGGCCGAAGCTCGACGAAATAGTGCGAATACTACGTACTTGAACAAGAATTTGTGAATGAAACGCGGAAAATATTTTTAAAACAGAAAATTGTTTAGCATACATAGAAACATCCAACCATATTCTTGACCATGCTGGAATAAGCTGTAACCACTGAACTATTACTAGATCAGTGGCTGTAACCTGACTAACCAGCAAACGATTTTCAGCAGGGGTTTTTGTCAGAAGCTCTCTAATCTAATCTATAATGCAAACCATTGCTAAACGTCATGTTCATCAGTTAATAATTAATTCAACATAAATTATCAAGACAGCAAAGATAAATCACCCTATTATTAGCAAAATGGTCGACTTCAGCTTTTCCAAACGAATATGCAGAGGGCTGGCAAACACAGGCTAGGCTACACTGTCATTGAAGAAGAGGGAGAGTAGCTAATAACGATACAATTTTAGGCTACTGTTTCGATTTTCTTTAAAAATTGATATTGACACTGACAGTATTTGAATCCATTGTAGCTATATCTTAAAATGTAATCTGTTGTCTAACATTCAATTAGGCCTATATTTTGTGCCTAACTTACACTTTTCAGATGAAACAGTTTTGTGTTTGTGCTAATATTAAGTGTTGTGTGTCCTCAACCTCCCAACCCCTCTATAAAGCTAGAAACAGTAATTAAATTACTATATTGTGTGATGGTATTGGTTGAATGATGTTGATTCGATTTATTATATTGGATTTGGTCATGGATGGATTTAAAAAAAATATATATGTTAAATACATGCTCTCATTGAGCTAAAAATAATGCCCCAGAAAATCCAATATTGCCCTTGTGATTAATACTTTTTAAAGTAATTAATGAATGAATTCATTCTATGAATAGTTTTTTTTTATCACTGCAGGTGCTCAATTAAAAGGTATCAATACACTACAAACAATATGCTATACAATTACATTTTTGATATACAGAATGCTAAGATTTTAGAGTATGATTACGAGGTTAGATAAGCTGCACTCTTAAGTTACACATGGCGGCAGCAGTAAACCTCTTTTGAGAGAAGACTCACAAATTTGTCTTCAATTTACATGGTGTTGCGGCAGTCCTGAGGTCCTCCTGAAGGGGGCAGCATATACACATTTTTTTTTAGCAGCATGCACTCAATAACCCCTCTCTCTGAGTGGCAATGGGTTTTTTGGGTGTGTGAGTTTATTCGTGTGGCAGCCCTTTTTATAATCCTCCAGATGCCAGTTTGGTGTGCTTTATCTGTTTAATAGCGCTTTACTGCAACAAGCCATAAAACCTGCTTTTTATTGTGACATGAAGCACATTGTTTGGGGAATTGACCGCCTCGTTAATGAACAACCATGAATTTGTGCTTTGTAGATGTCTTCAGGGAAAAAGTGACAAATCTGTGCAATATGTGAAATAATCTTTACAAGGCTGCGTGGGCTTACAGTAGACATATAGAGTGATGATGGGGGGAAACTCTTGTGATACACCAAAATCAATAAAAGAATTTGCTCCGTTATCACAACGCCAGCGCGTTCAAATTGCCCTCGTCCGTGTGATACAGCAAGGCAATGCTGCAGTTATTGAAAACATAAATCTAGAAGAAAGCATCTTTTGTAAAGCTATTCTCACTTTCCAATGAAAGTGCACGTTGTAGCCTGTTTTTAATTCTGTTTTTGTATAACCGTTCTTGTGTATAAGGTTGACCTTGAGAGAACTACATTCAGAGTTGGCCATAGAGATTCTCTTCCCCTCCTCCTCCTCCTCCTCCTCCTCCTTCTCTTCTCTCCCTCCTCCACCACCTTCTTCTCTCCTTTGAGCTCATGCTGCGCATCATCCCCCGAGTGAGCGCACACTCTCGCTCAGTCTCTTGTCTGAGTCTGGCATGGTTGTATCTCCTCTCAGCCTAAGAGGACCCATTAGGATAAGCAGGACTTACTGTGCTTGGGTTTGGGGAAACCGTTCCACTTCTGGTGCAGTGAGGGTGCTCAAGGTAAAAAAAAAAAAATGACGAAAATGAAAGGAGTATATATAGGATACATTAAAGCCTTTTCAATACTGCAAACCCTGCACATCACCAAATGAAAATTCATCAAACGTTGTCAGAGGAAGCAGAGAGGAGCCGGTGGCTATAGTGCAGCTATAGTGATGTGAGACACAGGGCTTCAAACATTGTTACTTGCTCTGTGATTCGTAAAGTTATATTAATGAATGGTTAACAAATTAAATCTGTGATCATTCTTGTAGAATATCCCCCGTCATTCAAAAAGATTCAGAAAAAAATGCTAATGTGTTTAGAATTAATGCACTACCATTGGAATTGCAGCTTGTGTTTTTTTTTTCACACTGATTTATATTCAACTAATTATACAACCCAAACAATCGAGGAAACAAGACTGAGCTCTCAGTTGAGCATCAACCCACACTGTATGGTGATTGAACACAGACGTGTGGAAGGTGATGACGGCTCTGAATCTTTTCTGGGGGAAGTATCATCCTGGGGAATTTTATACACTTTACATAAAGAAAAGTTCACATCTGCAGAACCTTTCCACTGCACAAAGGTTCATTATAGGGAAAAAGGGTTCTTTAGATTACTAAAATGTTCTTCACACTAAGAAAAAAAAAATTGTTAACTTTCTTGGGGAGCCGAAACGCATTTTTGCAGCCTTTATTTTGAAGATTGTGTGCGATGTTCTGGTGCTGAGATGTGTCTTATTCGTGTGTTTGTATGGTTGCTAGGGTACTTTATGATTGCTAGTGTGTGCTTATACAGTTTATAGGATGATATTTAAGACCATTTCGCAGTCTGAATCAAAAAAGCGTAAGTTTTTTAAAAGCAGGTTTCCGTTTAATCAATTGCCAAATTCTTTAAAAAAAAAATCAGATGAAGAATTTATTATATAAAATTGAAACCAACAATGTATTAATGTATAATAAATGTATTAGTATATTAAATTAAAGAAAGATGGCAAAGTTGGTTGCTGGGGCATTTGCTAAGGTGGCCAGTCTGAATGGTTGCTAGAGCATTGCAGTTGCAAAGTTCTGGACAGTTCTAACTAAGGCAACAATATAATAAAGACTATAAATGGTTCAAATAAAAATCAGAGGAATTCATTATGGTCATTTTCTGCTCCAAGCTCTGACATCAGATTTTTCAAGTGCACACCACACAGTAGAATCACTGTAAAATGTAACACAGTCTCATCCCAAGACGTCAACTAACTGACGCTTTTGACCATACGTCAACATCCGCCGTTTTAGGGTACCCTTTAACGTCACATCCCTGGGGCGTCATCCAACTGACGCTTTACCTTTAACGTCAGTTAGATGACGCGGGTAGGTTTAGGTCTGGGCTAGGGTTGGGATTACATATAGAGTCATCTAACGACGTTAAAGGGTACCCTAAAACGGCAGATGTTGACGTATGGTCAAAAGCGTCAGTTGTATGACGTCTTCGGATGAGACGCTGTAAAATGATAACGAAGAAGATGGTTCGACATAAAAAGTTTCTTCATTCTATCACTTAAAGCAAGGAAAGGTTTGTTTACCATTAAGCGATGAGCTTTTACTTTCATTCAGTGGGTATGTATCCCAGTTCTCAGTCATGTTTTTCTCTCTCTTGTTGGTGTCTGCGGTGTCTTAGAGACTTAGAGAAATAAGAGTCACAGTTTTTATTGATGCGTGGGCTCAAAGGCTGCCTCAGTGTAGCTGTCAGTGAAGTTGCACTCACTTTTTATATTGTGCTGTTCCTTATAATAGGCACTGGAACTGCAATAGTGACAACAGTAAACAGAGTAGATCGAGATTTTGTATACCCGGAGGAAATTTCATTGGCCTTTTCTGTTGTTTAAAACATAAAGTTGGTAGTGCAAGCAAAGTTGCCTCTCACAACCACCACAAAAACATCAACTTGAACATGTAAATCCATATCTATTTACCAGATAAAATATGTATAACAAACTGCATCAAGAACTGGGTGAACTATTGGACAGCCTCATGCATAATGGTTTGCATTTATTTTCTTTCCTCCACACCTCAGGCACCGTTCAGAGGGGGAACATGAACGCAAAGGTGCTTTTTATTAATAAGTAAGCCATAAAAAGCTCTGTGGCTTGAGATCTTTGACATGCCAGGATGATGTTTCCTTGTGCAGCCTGACCTCTTCTGATCTTAATATCTCTGGGAAGGCGCCATGTGTATGTGTGTTTGAGTAATAACCGCCTGTGCTCAGGAGCGAAGAAGGACGGTGCAGTCGTAAACATGAGCACCGAAGTCTGCGTTTCTATTTTTACTGCTGCGCAGGAGGAAGCAGCATGGAAATGCAATCGCTGCATAATGCATGGCCCCTGTGGAGCGGCACTGGGGTGTTACACAACCAGGTGCTCTCTCTAGACCTGGGCATCACGCTGTGCTGTCTGAACCCAGTTTACATTAACACAGTCTCATCCCAAGAAGTCATATAACTGACGTCTTGGGACGTCTTTTGACCATACGTCAACATCCGCCTTTTTAGGGTACCCTTAAACGTCGGTTGCATGACGATCCCAGGCCGTCATACAACAGCTGCTTTACCTTTAATGTCGGTTTGGTGACGGGGTAGGTTTAGGTCTGGGGTAGGGATCCGATAACGTCGTCCAACCGACGTTTAAGGGTACCCTCAGAATACGTATTAATTCACAGTTAGTACAAACCTCAGTAGATGTTTTTGTCTTAAGTGGACTAAGTTTACTAAAGACTAAGTTCATTTCAGAGGCAAAGCAGTGTGATTTTCGAACGAAGAGTTCTTAAAAGTCTGCAGCACTGACCGAAGCAGACACAGATACACAATCCATTAATATTCACAAGGGAAATGCATCAATAATACTCTGCTTCATACGGTCTCATCCAAAGTTGTTTACATCATTGTCATTCTGTATCAGCACCTGAGGATATGGAAAATTAACTCAGAAACAAGTTGCATTTGCCAGTCTCTGAAAAGACAGACACAGAGATGGACCAGAAATACATGGTTAGTGACTCTCAAAAACTGAATTTAGATTGTTAAGTGGGAAAAACCAATGCATTCTTTTGCCAAAGCGTAGACATCCAACGCACATGGTACTCTTTAGCGTCAAATGAGACGCTTCGGTTATGGTTTTAGGTATGGGGTAGGGTTAGGGTTAGACCACTAGGAGGCGCTTAACTCTCTAAAAAACTAATTCAAACTAAAGTTTATTTAATTTGTCTTAATGTTTAAAAGTGTACTTTACTACATTCAGGAGGATTGTCATTTTTTTTTCTGAACGCCATGAATGTTTCTACCATAGTATCAGATTATGTTGTGTTGAATAGCAATTGGTTGTGGTCCATAATATTTTCACACGTTTTGCACATATTTGACTACAGCAACATTTATTTATTCATTGAGAAATTACGCATATAGCCGATTTTCCTTAGCAAACATTCTTAAGAATGTTATTGGGCAAAGTTGTTTGTTATTGTGGGAATGATGTAATGATCAGTAGGACATTATGTTAATTTGTTATCAAAAATTACATATAGCCTAAATTAAACTAAATAATTTTCATACAATACATATTAGTTTATCATTATTTCACTTATTTAGTTTACAGTACTCCTTGGATGAGACGTTTAAAAACTGAGGTCCTGTAATATTTGCATATTCGCCAACAAATTTGCCTAATAATTCGTATTTGTAGGCTATAATAAAATAATAGTGTGGGTGTGATAAAGGGGCAGGCAAAAAATAAAAAATAATTAGGCAATTAAGGCGCATGAAAGGACTAACGATTCCAAAGATACGCTTAGAAGAAAAAAAAATATTTTCCAAAAAAATCTGGGACATAAAAGTGCCCAAAGCACAAGAAATACCAAAATGCATGATCCCCATATTCATGCTGAGTAACCATGAACAGTTAATTGGGTAAGGTAAGCATATATTCGCCGTTGAATATCACGCTTAGCTTGAGCATACCGGAAGTTGGCTTATTGGCAGCTGACACTGATTACATAACTTGAAACTTTCAAAAATGGTTCTCGTTCACTTTATCTGTTGAGAAAACTTCTTGCAGGATAAGTCACTAGTTAGGGTTCATTATTTTTTTGCTGTGTTTTTAGGGTTTATGGTAATGGCCTACGTTTATGAAGTAAATTTATGATAGTTTATGTCTCACAGGCTCTGTCAACACCGCTGCAATACGATTGTTATTCCTCCTGCTTATAGTCAAGTTCATAAACCACGTGGGTTTTAAAAGAGCCTGAGAACTGCATTCTGTAGCATAAGTGTCTGCCAGCAAGGTGCATTTGAGAGCAAAGTAGCCCAAACGTGGTTCATGTGGTTTCAGGTGTAACTTATAGCGAGAATTCATGCAGACTGTAGACATACTTAGACAAGACATTCCAATGGGAAAAGGCAGAGAAATGTCCACTAGATTTTAGTTAATTGGCTTTATGCACAGCTGCACTACTTCCTGAACTTCAGCCAGCTCCTTGTTTCCTGTCTTCCATTATTGGACAAACTGATTAATCCAAGTGTGTCTGACTTCAGTAGTCACAACAAATATAATCAGGCACACCTGAATTAATCAAGTTTGTCCAATAATGGCAGACGGGAAACAAGGAGCTGGCTGAAGTTCAGGAAGTAGTGCAGCTGTGTATAAAGCCAAATTCAGTTTAAAGAATACGTGATATCAGAACTTGAAGGTTTTAAGTTTAAGCATGATTTTCTTTCTAAAATAGCGTGGGATATTTCTCATTTCCCCCCTAGAAATGAACAAGTAACTATGGTAACCTCCATAGTTTGTCCACAATAAACAATACCCACTGTAAATTATGCATTGCCGATTGCGTGTCTTTCTGTGCCCGCAGAATCTTCTGGGGGCTTCATTACTGTAGGGTTTTATGCTTGAGTTTCACTTCACACACAGGTTTTTATTTATAAATATATTTTTTTTTTACTTTGCTTTTAAAAATCAATGTATCTTTTACTTTGCTTTGGCTATGAATCATTTGTCATTGATTGATTTATTGCTAATGTGTTAATAAAAAAACAACAGGACTTTAATTAGTTGAGTTATCGTGTGTCTAAATGGGAACTCAAGTGAACTATATCTATATGAAATAAATCCTTCTATCTGAAGGTTTGTTTGTTCTGGTAATGGTGAAGATCATGACAAAGTAGATCCTAGATCCTGGATCATCTAGATTGGAGGTCATCTGGATTATAAGCTTTACTTGATATGAATAATGTATTAAGTTCTACTGAATATGATAAAAATCTGCAGTATAGGCTACCTCATGACTCATAAAAATAAGAAAAGAAATAGGCATAAATTGGGTTTCACATGAATACAACTGTGTAACATTGATCATTTGTCTGTATATGAATTCATCTCAGTACCCTGTGAGTGTGACCTTGTAACAGATCATTCATTCATGTCATGAACAGTTACACCCAGAAAGATCTGAATAGGCTATATTTTGCTATTCTCTCAGCGGCACTTGCTGAAAATCCCTCAGACTACAGCTATTCTTCAGCTAAGCTGACAAAAATGTCTGATTTTCTTCTGAGCGCACAACCCTGATAAAGTAGAGTTAATCAAAACTCAGTGTGTTTTTATACAAGCGATAAAAAAAATACTAAATGCAAAGCTCTCTCTCAACAGCAACATGGGCTAGGGCTAGATACAAAATGATGGTGGATTTACTATTGTCAAATTACAGAATCACTCTAGTGCCTATATATTGTTCAGAAGTGCTTCAGTTCATTGTATAGTATCATTAACATTCATGGTTCAATTTGAATTGGACATGAACCGTTGTTCAATGAGGGAGTCAGTTGTGAAATCAGTAATGGCTCTGAACAGTACTGACCGATTCAGATTCAAAATGCTAACTGAAATACTGTATGAGCTTTCATGTTTTTTATTTATTTATTTATTTTTTGTTGATTGGATCATTTGTGACCCTTGATCACAAAACAAATAGCACATACCTGTATATTTGAAACAATAGCCAACAATAGTTGTATGGGTAAAAATTATCGATTTTTTTTTTTTTTTTTTTTTTTTTTTTTTATGCCAAAAATTATTGGGCTATTAAGTAAAGATCATGTTCCATGAAGATATTTTGTGGTAAATTTCCTATCGTAAATATATATCTATCTCTTTTTAACTATACAACTTTTTGGCAATTTTCTGAATTTTTCGATTATTATTATTATTTTTTTTTTTTTTTTGCACCCTTAGGCCTAGTTTCAAGATTTTCAAATAGTTGCATCTCGGAGAAATATTTCCCAATCCCAATGAACCATACATCAATGGAAAGCTTATTTATTCAGCTTTCAGATGACGTATAAGTCTCATTTTAAAAAAAAACTGACCCATGTGACTGGTTTTGTGGTCCAGGGTCACATTTGTTCACAATTTGGTCATCCCAGCTTGTGACAAGTTTGTTATAGAGTGCAAAAATTTTCTAAAATCTATGGCATACAGTAATGCTTTTGTTGAAGCCACCAGCCTGCATTATTTATACACTCACTCTCTAAAAAATAATAATAATAATAATAAATCTTGTTCGACAATGAAATCCCTTGTAACAAATTTCTGATTGGTGGAGATTTCTCTGTTGATTCAGTTTTGTTAACAAGTAAATCACGCCAGAACAACTTTTTTTTTTTGACCACCCACTCCCATGAAACACTATACATGATGTAGAATCAGTTTATAATCAACATCTTTACATGAATAGTTTTAGATTTCGCCATTGTTTATATTGGATTTTGTCATAATAGTTAATGCATGGCCTCATAGTTATGCCCCTCATTAAAGCCGTTTAGTACACAGTCTTGTGCCTTTTTCTTTTTGTCTGATTTTCAAAGACTTTAGTTTTTTTCTTCAAATCAAAGCTTGTAATGTTGATTCATAACCTGACTCTTAAAGACTTTTTAAAAATGCCTATGGGAAAAATACTTACAGAACCAAGGTTGTTGAAATAGTGGGTAGGCACTGAAGCACTCAGCTCGCACTCTACCGAGATACTAGCTGATGAAGCCGTATCAGGGACGAACACTATCTTTCTCAACTAACTAGATTTAAATTATTTTTGCAGTTTTTAAAAAGATTTATTTTAGTTGCAGTCTGAAGCTCTGCAACATTCAAAAATGCATGGAATGAGAAATCATCATTCATACTGTCTCTTACAGGTAGCTCCTAGCTTCATATCAAGATAAAAACAATTAAATCCGGTAATTACTGAGTAGGCCTGCAGCGTGTGCAGTGGCGACCATGACAGCGCTGACTATCTTCCATGTCAACTGGGTTTTAATTACCACAGGTCTGCCTGACACTTTGTTCAATAATTGAAAATATTTAGACTTTCTCTGCTTCGGGCACTTTGTGAATGAATGCATTACAGTCAGCAAGGAAACAACAATACACAGCCAAAGTGACCTACAAAGAAGAGATCGACTGCATTTTAACTGCCATGCAATGTTATTTCATATCCTGTGGCATCTAATATGTTTAGGATATCCCCTCTGGTCCGAAGGAGACAGGTAGCAGGTGTGAGATTCAACATTTCATTAGGAGAAGACACTTGCACCGAACAGATGCTTGTTTTATTGCCTATATTCAGTGTCACTAAAAGAACAGTTTGAAATCTGCGTCCTAAGGCAGTTAATCACCAGGCTTATATTAGAGGGTCCTTTACGTTTTAACATATGGTGCATTATGGCACAGTGTGTCCGGTGTTATTGCTACTTTGGGATTTGAGGCGTTTATGTGATTTTCATATTCAGAGCCACATGTGCTTCTTTCATGAGACAAAAGCTGATTTCTCTTTTCCTAATTAAAGTGAGCTAGAATGAAACATGTAAATCAAGCAGTACATTATCATGTGTTGGCACTCAGATGTTCTTCTATCCTTTAATTCACAGTGCGCCATGTGGCTTCCTCATGATGCGATCGTGTTTGAGGAGCATTCCTCCAGAAACCCCCCTGTAGAGGAACAGAGTGGTTTGCATTATCATCTGTTTTGACTGCAAACTCTTACAATCCCTCCCTTGGCTAGAATATGTTAGAGAAAGTGTGCACGGTATTATTAGCCACTTTCACGCATGAAACCCTGTTAAATTGCAGTCAAATCGATGCATTAAATGCTTTTCTTCCATTGCTGTGTTTTAAATAACACTTTTTGGATTTGTACTTGCCAGATGAAGTACAACAAAAGTACAGGACATAGTCCAAAGGAAGAGATGATGCTCAGACAAAGTCAGGCTATTGAAACACGCAAATAAGATTATAAAACCTGCCCCCCCCCCCCCTTTTATAATCATCTCTTTGTCTCCTGCTTTCTCTTTCTTGGCTTTCTCAGTCAACATCTTAGGTTGATATGACTGTACAGTTTTGAGGTATTATAGGCTGCTGGTCTGGATACTGGATTCGATGTTTCTGATAACTGGTTTTGGGTATCAGACAAAACTCTACTGACTGGTTTTGGAGACCAGACAAAACGGGTCTCTTCTGGCAGGATCTTAAGAGACTGATCTAACAGACTTAACATTTAAATGACATCTTAGCATTTAAAAATGATGATCCTCTATGGGTGAGTGTTGTATTTGTGAAGCCGAGATCACAGTGAGGAAGATTCTTCAATATACAAATCCTCTTGTTGTCCAGGGCTTTAATCTCTGCCATTAATTAATAATCGTTAATGTTTCAGTACATCCCCTATGAATAGGCTCATGGTATTGAACAGCCCCATCCTGAGCACCTGCAGTGTGTTCTGTGGCTATAGGCTTGCCATGTGCTATCTATTTCCAGAAGCTGTGCTTGTAGACCCGGCTTGATGCCAAGATGGTGTCCTTAATCTGCCAGACAGCCTGCCAAAGATCTGACAGTCCCTACTGATTCTTAAAAGCAGATAGACAGAACGTGTCTGATAGGAGGATACAGTAAATTACCATGTGCTGTTTTGTCCAGTGCTCCTCCTAGCAAGCTCAATTTACGAAAATGCAACACTTTCTCTGTTTGCTGTGGAGCAGTACTGACAAGGTTTGACTTCACATTTGATATGGATTTGGACTGACAGTATTGCAGTTTGAAATGTTCCAGATAGGTCAATGTAACAATACACTCATGTCACGATTCAATACGCATCACAACATTATTGCGGTACTCCAAGACATATAAAAGGTTAACAAAAAATTTAGTCCTGTTGGGGTGGTGATGGCGCAGTGGATAAGACACATGCCTTTGGTGTGAGAGAATTGGGTTTGAATCCAGTGTGAGACACCAATGTGTCCCTGAGCAAGACACTTAACCCCTAGTTTTTCCAGAGGCATGCAACCTCTGACATGTATAGCAATTGTAAGTCTTTGGATAAAGGCGTCAGGTAAATGAATAAATGTAAATGTGCTGTTGATTAAAATGCTAAATTTGTACATTGTGGGTGTAAATTAATAGGCTTGGACTTGGTGCTGGCAACAGAACAATTTTGACACCAGAATAAAATGAAGCTGAAAATACATGAATATTTTAGAACATGCTTGCACTCTGTCACCGAGTAGATGTATTTAAAGTAACGTAGGCCACTTTTAACTGATGACATGAGACATTTGGCATGATCAGCACCCACAAATATTCCCCCATTGCATTATTATGTCATATTCAACATTATATATAGTAATGTAGTACTGACATTAAATCTCTGAAAACGTTTTATTTTGGGTGAATTATACATAATTCATATTGTCACTGTCCACGATACATACAGTACAGTATTATTGCATTTTTGTATTGCAATGTATTGTGACACGATACATTGTTAAACCCCTGACAAACCTGATTTATAATAGACTGCGGTTATAAAACACAATAATAATACTTTTTAATTGGTTCTCAATCTCTCAGCAACAGAAAACAAGCATTGGATGCAATCTGGAAATATTTCTAAGATGGAAAAATTAGATTTTAACAGTATTCAAAACATGTGGCTCAAACGTTAGATTGGCATCAAAAATTACTCCTAAATTCCTCAATTTAGATTTAAACTCCACAGGCTCTAGAGTGTATCAAGAGCTAGAGTGACCGGCTCTACTTTGAGTAGTTGGTGGGGTGTACGAACAAGCATAATCTCAGTCTTTTCACTATTGAGACCAAGAAAATTATTCTTGTCATCCATTCATTCATCTTAGAAATACTCTCAGAAAGAAAAGTAACAGGTACAATTTCATTAGGTCTAAAATGAATTTAGATCCAAGTATCATCTGCAAATTTATGAAAATTTAGACCAGGTAATCTCAAAAGAGATTAACCCTAAATATTAAAAAGGAGAGGGCCCAAAGTTGACCCCTGGGGGACGCCAGACTGCACAATATTAACCTCAGATCTAAATCCACTCATGGCAACAAACTGCTTCCTATCAAAGAGGTAGGACTTAAACCAATTCAGAACAGTATTTGAAACCCTAAAAACTGTTTCAAGACAAATAATTAAAATTGACTGAGTGATCAACAGTGTTAAAAGTGGCCCTCAGATCAAGAGCCAGAATCTGAAGCAATTAACAGGTCATTGATGACCCTAACCTGAACTGTTTGTAATTCACGAAAACCTGATTGCAGCGGCACAAAGAGATTATTCTCAGTTAAGTGAGAAATCAACTGAGAAGCAACCACTCGTTCCAAGAGTTTAGCCAAAAAAGGGAGATTAGATATGGGACAAAAATTATTGAAGTTCTCATAATCAATATTTGACTTTTTAGGCAACGGGGTAATTGCAGCAGTTTTAAAAGTTTCCGGCACAACTCCAGTACACAGAGAGTTATTTCTAATACTCAGAACAAAGGGGCACAAGGAAGCCCACCATGATTTAAACAGACCAAATGGTATGGGATCTAGAAAAGAAAGTAGCTGCTTTCATTTTTGAAACCTCTGCTAAAAGAAAATGAGTCAATAATGTTGCTTCTTTTCTATGAACCCGGCAACACGGGCAAGTTATCTTGATGGACACAAGCTGTGAAATTTCCAGTTTCCATCCTCTCTGTTCACAATGATCACTCTTGGTTGCAGCACAGGAAAGTCTCTAGGCATCATGCTGACGCTTGCGCTGTTACTATGGCAACCAGTGTAGATATCAGATATTGACTACACCATCTGAATAAACAGATCTTCATTTGTAAAATGACTGTCTGGATTGTCAGCCCTAAAAAGAAAAACTAGTCAAATAAGTTTTGGTTGCAATGCGAGGACATTGTTTCCCAGTATATTGAGTGTGTTTTAGTGAATCATTTGGTTGGCTAAGTTTGATATGGAATCCAATATAAGGCTGGAATACAATATAATTAAAAAAAATCTTCTGAACAGACTTTTGACAGACACTTGCTGACTTTGTAAATGATTACAGAGGAAAAACTGGCCATCACACAGTAATTGACTGAGGATCACGCACGGCACCATGTCATTCCAAACACAACAAACTCACACAGAAACAGATGTTTGACAAATGAAAACGGTGTTCTAAAATTATCAAAATATCCTTCAATTGTATAGAATCATAATAGGAAATCTAAAAAGTTGTGGTCTGTGCCCATCTTACACTACACAATTGTCTGTGAAATCTGTCAACTCCAACGGCCCAGAATTTTGTATACTGAATGAATGAATGAATGAACGGTCTACTGATATTTGTTATGACACCCGCTTCAAACATTACAATGCTCATGATAACATTCGTTCACTGGACAATAAGTAATCTGAGTCAGCAGTTCACCAGCTAATTACTCTTCGACAGCAATGTCATAAAAATATAAAGAGCTACCGCTAAAACAGAAGATCAAACACGAAATTCTAAAGATGGTTGTTTCTCTGGCACATAAGGTCCATAGCCCTATTTGGTTACAACAGCTCCCCCGTTTTAATGGTTTACTTAAAGCTACACTGAGATTTTTACCCTCATCTAGCTGTGAAATGGTATATGACCATCCAGTTAATATTAGTTTCTGTTCCTCTCAATTGCGATTTCGTTTTAACACCTACAGTGGCCAATGTAGTCCAAGATTAAAATCGTTTCCAGTTCGACATCGTCTATGAGTGTTAACTCAAACGTAAATGCGAAAGGCGAAGCTTGAACGGGTATGTCCCTCTTTGGCTAATGTACTTTCAAGATGGAGGGGCAACATGGCGACCGACATTAGAACCCCTTACCCGTGAGCATTTTCAATGGCATATTATACACTCACGAGAATACTTTATTACTTAAATGAAGTAAATATGCATTAATGAGCACATATATTTTTAAAAGAACTAAGTGTTTTTAGCTAAGAATAAACTAAGAGTTACACAGTGCAGCTTTAATTTTTAACATTCAAAAAGCATGCCAAATTAATCAAATTCATTCAACTTTAATAATTAATATTTTATTAATTTCATTTTCAAGTTTCATTGGATTTGGTGTTTTGTTATTTATTATTAAAAACGGTGGTAAACAAACAAATGCATAAAATGTTTAATTATTAAATTGTATAATGTTATTACTTTGAAAAGTCAATTGTTCTTCTTGAATATTATTTCTGTAATGATTTAAATCAAACTTTTTCTTGAGTTGTATAGTGAAGACCTTTTAAGTTTCTGTGTGAATTAGCTTTTATCTGAAAAAATGGTGAAATCCTTGTGATGAAATCATTGAAATTAATTCCATTTTTATGACTGTATTTTGTTTCATTAAGGCTGACCGCTACATAAATATGTCTCAACGTAGATCATGTGGCATGTGCACAGTGTACAGTATGCCATTCCAAACAAATATTGCCATTCTACCTATTTCTGTCTTCCTCTGTATGATGGGATGCAGCATGTGGAAAATGGAGACAGGAAGACAGCAGGTAAACAATCATTATCGTGACATGTCTGTGAGACGCCCCCATGTGTCTTCCTGTGACTTAGCTTGGGAAATTGGCTCTGTGTTACTACATATGCAATGCGAGTCGCACATGGGGCCATGATTAAAAGAACACACACACACACACAGAATCATCCTCTGGCATGGCTTGCAGTGAGTAGTCTCTTGAAAAAAAAAAAAAAAATAGAGAAAAAAATTCAATATAATTGCGTGCGACAAAATCTTGCCGTTCCACCCTCCTGCTACCTCTCACTCTGCAATCTGTCCGGAGCTTGTGACTGCTGATGCTTGAGGAGCAGGTGGAATGTTTCGGAGAGCCCCATGTGGTGGACGGAGAGAGTAAGAGACGTGTCCTCCTCCCTCAATCAAATGTGCTTGAGTGCACAGCACAACAACACATCGTCAGGCGGGGGCCTATAGGGCCATCTGTGGGGACGGGGAGGGGACTGCCTGCTCCAGACCTGGCGCAAAAGATGCCGCCTGGTCCACACATGTTCTCTGAGAAAGGCACTGTCCTTGAATGAAGAAGATATGATACCTGTGATATTTTAGTTTTCGCATGTGTACTTTTTTAAATTCAACTTCTATTTATATATATTTAAAAACAACTTTGTTGCCCATAGTGCTTTACAATTGTTTTGTTTAATATGACGGAAGTCACACGCCAAGCCCCAACATGCCTGGGTGGGGCGCAGCCCACGTCTGCCTATGGTGCTCCTCCTGATTCAGATGTTATTTGTGTATTCTCTTTGGATCAAAGGCAGGTCGCGTTAATTAGCGGATTTCACACTCCTCGGCCAGCAAACACCCCCGTCTCCCCCTTCTCAGCCTCTGTCACTGAGGCATTAGACATGTTAATCGCCTGCACAAGCCTGGGAGTGTAATAGAAAGTTGTCTGCACACACGTCTGGAGGTCATGGTCGAGGCACCTTTGTCATCTTTTATCAAGCCCAGCGCAGGTGTGGCTTGGTCTGTTTATACTGTGAGCTTCCCATTTAGGACTGAAGGGTCGTGTTGGCACTGAAATATTTTCTGATATCCCACTGCTCACTTTTGTGTATCGTGCATGGAGTATTAGCACCATGTTGTCCCCCCAGTCCAAGGGCAAAGGAGAGGACGCCGAGAGGATCAGAGGTCATGCAAACAGTCCTAAGAAAACAGTGGAGAAAACAGTAAAACACACAGTAGGCTATACAAGTTTGGTGTCTTTTAAGAATCATTTTGAATCATTCAGCATTTTGAATAAGTGAAAAACTGATATATTATGAAAGATTTTTGAAATTGCTGAATTTTCAGCAGCTATTACCCCAGTCTTCAGTGGGATAATGGCTGAATACTCCTCCATTAATTGATCAATTTAATCCAAAATTTAATCCCTACATGTCAGTTTTTGCTGAGATAAACCCTTAATTGAAGATGATTCTAAGACTTTATTATTATGGCAGATTAGTAAATCTTTGATTAGATGTTACCAAAAGTAGCTCTACAATAATTAAGAGATTATCAAACGTGCAACCAATGGACATTTTGCTATCCCATAAATCGGCAGGAGCCGGTTTGACAACACGGGTGTTGCTGCATCAAGTTGGGGTTAAGCTTTTTAAGTTGATGTATATATTTGGTACATTATATGTTCAAAATAATAATTTTAAGCTGATATTTATAGAGCCTTGAACTGGTGTGCACTTTCATATTGATCTCATCTCATTTTGATACACTGCACATAACCACTCAAATCAATACTCAGCTAGGCAGACGACATGGATAGTAGAATATGTGTGATTTGGGAGTCAGCCACCCTCCAGCAGTAATCTGTGAATAGTTTAGGCTTTGAGTTTGTGATAATGGGACTGAGATGCAGCCATAGGTCCAATAGAGAAAAACCCTAGAGCCCTCTAATCCATATTGGAACCTATAAGTCTTTCTTGTATGTGCATTTCCTTCCTGTCAGAGTGAGGAATAGTTCCGCCCAGTGTCTTCATTAATGGCATCATTTCCATTCCAGGTCTGTCAGGGTGGTGTGAGACTGCCATCTAACCGTTCCCAACTGCAGGTGAATCAGTGTGGCAATTAAGAGACACAATTAGAGCCCATTCTCTTCTGCAGGCTATGGGTACAGAGATAAGCGTTAAGCCTCAGCTTAATTGGATCATTGTCTCTGCAGAAACACAAAATACTAGAGGAAAAAAAAAAAGAATTAAAATGTGGTTAGTTCACTGACAACATAAATGAAAAACAACATAAATAGGTTCTTTACTTCTTGGAAAACTGGTAATTTCTTGCGGCTTTTTGGACTTGGAGTTTTAGTAAAAGTGGGTGAAAAATGTGCATTCAGTTTTGTATCACATATCACAACCCCATCCCTGCCCATGGCATCATTTTGTGTTGGAAGATGAAATTAGATCGCTGAATGTGCCCTGACAATTAGATAATGGAATAATTACATCCTCAGCTTGACTCTCCTCTGCCCTAGCCATTGGCAGCCTGGAATATTTGCTTAATGAACCGTTTTTTAAAATAACCCTTTCTAAAATTATTAGAGTTTTTGAAAACAGATGTAGTTTTGAGTGAGTATGTTTATTATGAGCATTTTTCACCCTCTCTGTGCTTTCTAAATGCCCTCTTCATATGTGAAATAAGAGACAGTGCTTTGCAGAACTTTTTCTCACAGGCTTTTGGCTTGCTGTTGGCTCCAGTATTGTTTGCTCTGCGCAATTCAATAACAACCCTGAATTACATTGTAACAGCATCACAAAATAAATAATTCACTGCACCTACGACAGTCAAATTGTCTTAGTTTTTCAAGACAAGCCATGACCAAAATAAACATAAGAGATTAATTTGTAGCCACCATTTCAAACCCACGTGTAATGCAGCTCACGGTCACCGAACATGTCATTGATTGATGATGTAAAACGCCAGAGACGTTTTCTTGCGTCCGTTTTTAACGTGTCTTGACTGTCCTACACTCTGACATTAATGACAACTGAGATCTTACAGTGTGACATGGCTTAGTTACAGCGATGATCATGTTCTTACAGTCTAACAAGCAACAGTCATATGAAGGACTATAATAAATTACACATGTACCCGGCTTTAGATGCAGCGTTTCGCCAGGTCCAGCACTGTGAAGGGTATTTGACCTAGCTTGTTGTAAGGGAAAGAAATTACACTTTTCACCCTCTGCCCCACACCTGTGGCCATAACAATACACACAGGCCTTGAGAAAAAGGAAACATGTGTGACTGTCACCAGACCTTTCTGTGTGTATGCACTTCCTTTTCCTTTACCCTCTCAGGCTTGATAAGACGGAGGGGAAAAACAGGATGAAAGACAAGACAAACGGCAGTGGGTCTTTTCTTTTTACACTTTTTATGGCAAGGGTATAAGTTCTGAGGTTAGTATGGTGACAAAGGAGCGTTCCTACCTCATGCTCGATGAGGCTGTATGTGCTGTGGTGCTTTGCCATCATCTCTTGGGGTATTGTTTTTTATTTTTAATCTTTTTTCTCTTTTTTTTAAGAAAAGTAGTTGGCATACAGTATTTGTGAGTGGGACAAGTTCCTTTTAAGTTCATGTTCAAAGGCTCATCTAACTGTTGAATCCTGATTCAAGGGAAATTAATGGCCCCACTCGCTTTTTGAAGCCGACGAAGATGGGGGTGTCCATTTCATTGGCAAATTCAGATTTTTTTTTTAACATTTTCTATTGAATATCTGAGCCATGTTCTGATATGCTGTCATGGGAGAGCCTAAAACTAATTTTGCTAAATTGTATAGTGAGGTTAGATTATAATCTCATAAATATAATTCATGAAAGCAGTGAGAGCATCAAAAAGTAGAGACAGTTTTAATGTTATGCAAATTAGAAGTGTAAATGGCAGGCAGATTTCAAATGCAGTTTGGATGCTTTCATATCACGAAGGCTGAAGGTGGGCTAACAAAGGTTATTTAGTGTGTGTGTGTGTGTGTGTGTGTGTGTGTGTGTAAGCATGCAGTTCACATAAGCTGCGAATGCTCTGCATACCCAAGCAATTTCAGAGAACGAGTTTGTGGACTTGCCAATTAATATTAACTCTATAAATGATTAGGCCTATACAATTCCTTATCATTTGAGGTGTAACATAAATCTTAAATTATAAAATGTTGGTAATATGTAGCTCTCTGCAGTTTATTCATTTGCCAAATATCTGTAATTTTCTGTAAAAATCTGTGCCAGTTATGGATAGGGGTGGGGGAAAAAATCGATTCTTAGATGCTTTGCAATGTGGATAATTCTGAATCGATTCACAAATGTCAAATCGATTTTCAAAAAAAAAAAAAAAATTGATGTATATTTATAGTAACATAATATTGACGGAACACGAAAGACGGAACTCTGAAGTGCGGAAGTGCAGTGGCCGGACCGTCTGTGGTGCACATAACAGAAATGCGATGGCTGAGCACCAAATCCAAACACCCTACGAGTTAAAAGCTGACGTGTGGAAAATTTTTCGCTTCTGAAGTTGAAGGAGGAAAGGAGCTGGAAAAGAGCCACACTACTTGTAAGCTATTCTACAAAGCTTACAAGTAGTGTGGCTCTTTTCCAGCTCCTTTCCTAAAACTAAAAAAAAAATCGGAAAAACGACAAATATGAAAAGCCATATGACGCGTACTTTATATTGTATATATTGTACTTTAATTCATTATGGGTCATTACTTTGTGTGTGTGCGACAATAAATACTTTGATTTAAAAGTACAAACACACACACTAAAAGATTCAGATAACCGATAATCGCGTTAGCATCGAATCTCAGCCCTCTGAATCGCAATCGAATCAAATCGTGAGGTGCCTAGAGATTCCCACCCCTAGTTATGGATGGGTTCGGGTAAGCAAATCCACAACAGCTTTGCCGCCTACTCCGTTGTTATGCATCATAATCTTCATTGTTCTGCATTGTCATTGGCTTGGTGGCATATGGGGGATTTCATGCGCAAGGAAAGCTGTCCATGAATTGCTCATCCATGCTAGTGGGTTCATTTGTAGGTTCTCTATACCCTGTCTTTCTAACGTGTCGATTTCACGATTTCTACAACTTGTAGCACAGAACAAAGGGGATACTATGTTTGTAAACAAAAATCAATCTCTGAAATTTTGATCAGGTTGGTTGTCAGTCGTCAGTGTAGACGGGCTGAACGAAAATAGAAGAAGGATAGTCTTCAGGCGTCACTGGAGATGTTCAGAGACAGTCTTGCCACCTACCAGAAAGCAGTGAAGGAAGCTAAAGGACTGTACCTTTCTAATCTCATCAATAGCAACAGCCATCGTCCTGGAATCCTGTTCAGCACCATTAATTCTGTTATAATTCCAGAGTCTGCTGTTTTGATTGATGTATCTGAAAATATATGCAATGCATTCAATGAATACTTTTTGGACAAGGTTTTGTCTGTCAGGCAAACCATCACACAAGCCCCTGCTGTTGCCTTGTCCACCCGAGTGGCACAATGTGTGCTTGAGAACTTTGAGGCTGTTTCTCTTGTGGACCTTAAACAAGCTGTCCATGAGTTGAAGCCTACCACCTGCATTCTAGATGCTGTTCCTGCTAAGATTTTGAACAAGGCTAGTGACATCATAGGTCCCTTCATTGTCCCCTTTATAAACACCTGTATTAGTTTGGGCACTTTGCCCGCTGCTCTCAAACACGCCATTGTTAGGCCGCTTCTCAAGAAACCCAACTTTAATCCCACAATACTATCCAACTTCCGCCCAATATCTCGCCTGTCATTTCTGTCCAAGTTGATGGAGAAGCTGGTTTTCTCCCAGGTTCAGTTTCATCTCCAACGGCACGACATTGGTGACAAAATTCAGTCGAGTTTCAGATCTAGACACCGCACCGAATCTGCTCTACTAAGGGTCTATAATGACATTCTTGGAGCCCTGGACTGTAAAAGCTCTGTGGTTTTGGTGTTACTGGACCTGACCACTGCATTTGACACCGTGGATCATACCATTCTCATCTCCCGTTTTCAACATGTTGTCGGTCTGCAGGGCTCAGTGATTAATTAGTTTACTTCATATATCAACAACAGAACATTTTTCAGTAATGCTTAATGACTTTTCCTCCTCACCTGCTCCTCTGTCCTCCGGTGTGCCTCAAGGATCCATTCTCGGTCTGATTCTGTTTTCTTTGTATATGTTGCCAATTGGTCAACTCATCTCACACCAAAACGTTAATTTTCATTTCTATGTTGACGACCTCCAGATTTACCTTCCTGTGATTCCTGTGAACTGTCTTCAGGACATCAAACAGTGGCTTTCCCAGAATTTCCTTCATCTGAATGAAGGAAAGACTGAGTACATCCTGTTCAACCCGGACTCAACCAATGGGTCTCTCAGTTCTGGCCCTCTAACACCTTAGTTTGCACTCATTGTACATAACTAGGGTGTTATTTTAGACAAGACTAAGCGGTACGATGTACAGATCAGTGCAGTCGTGAAGGCAAGCTTTTGCCAGTTGAGGCTCTTGTGTAATGTCAAAACATTTTTGTCCAGAGCTGACCTTGAAAAGGCCATTCATGCCTTCATCATCTCAAGGATAGACTATTGCAATGCCCTTTACATTGGACTTGATCAATCACTCATCAATAGGCTTCAACTGGTACAAAACTCAGCAGTATACGTCTCCTTTGTAATGCCTCCAAGCGCTCACATATCACCCCATTGCTCTGTTTGCTCCACTGGCTTCCTGTGTGGCCGGTTTAGGGTGGAGTATAAGGACCTGCTTGTTCATGGCCCCGGCCAACCTCGCAGAACTATATACAGTCTATCAACCAGTCAGAACCCTGCACTCCTCTAAATACACCTCTTTGGTGATTCCTAAGTTCAAATGTAAGAAGTTTGGAGGTCGGTCATTTGCCGTCCAAAGCCCAAGGCTGTGGAACGCTCTTCAACCCCTCCTATGAAGTATTGCTATGTTGAGTTATTTTAAATCGCTGTTGAAAAAACATCTATTTAGACAAGCTTTTAATACATAGCTTATGTCTCGATTCAATTGCTTTATACACTTATGTTTTTATCTATTGTTGTCTATTGATGTTTTACTGGAAAGCGCCTTGTGCACCTTTTGACTGTTGTAAGGCGCTCAACAAATAAAATTTGATTGATTGATTGAACAACAAACAATATGCATTAAGGCCCGTTCACACCAAGGACCATGATGATTTTAGCGACTTTTGGACAAACCTCAGTAACCTCCAAATGTTGCCAGTACTGTCCTGCGAGCACAAGCTCTTGCTTTCTCCCTGTCTTCACTCTCTCTAGCTGCGTCTCCGCTGTTTGTGAATGGCTGAGAGGAGCGCACGGCCGCTGGCAGACGCAAATGAGCAGTGTTTTTTTTCCAAGGACTTATCACTTATCTGCTTTTCTTTTGTTTGATATTTAAAGAATTTAGTTTGACGATTTTATTTCTTTTCTTGTGCTTGTTATTACTTGTAACCGTAACACTCACAATCACAGAGCTTAGTTCATCTGGTTCTCTAACTCTCTCAATTCAGATAGGGAAGGGAAGGCCTTAGCAACTTTCCTGAGAAAATAGTTGGCAACAGTGGGCATTTTAGCTGGATCTGCCTTTTCATTTAGATAAATATTTTTGTGGGAGACTTGGAGTTTTGGAACTTTGCAGATCTTATTCATCACAAGCAGCTACATAACACACTAAAGAAAAAGCAAAACATGAAAACGCTATATATATATATATACTGTATGTATATATATATATATATGTAGGCTATAGTGCAAAGATCACTACTTTTGCATTTGAAAATGATGTGATTAAGCTGAGAACTGAATGTGCAGATTGAAAAGCACCTAATGTAATCCCCTGAAAGACAAGACGGCAATAATGATAACATTAAAATCAATGTGCATTTGCTGCGACAGAGCAAGCTGCAGATATAGTGATCCACAGTTTGATCAGAGAAACAGGGTGATGATGATGATTTCTCACGGCACGGGCCGAATTGATATGCACTGACAAGGGAACCTAGAAGAACAACAGGCTGCTCTCTGAGATAAGCCTCCTCAGCCCTCTTCAGATGTGCGCGTGTTTACCCTGAATAATTTAGGCAGTACACTCCAGTAACTGTCTGATAAAGACTGCGTATGACATTAATGAGTCTTAGCAGTCAGTAGATAGCAATTGACGTGCTGGTATTGGCTATTCGAAGCTTGTTGATGTGACTACTCAGCAGAGCAAGAAATTGCCCATAATGGTGGATCTCAGCAGATTTACCGATACATATCTGAAATCGAGGAGGGAGACATGATGAGGTCAATTTGTTGTGGATTTTTTTTTTCTCTTCCATTTCATAGGCTGGACAACCAAGTGAAGCAGTATTTTGCTGACAAATTAGGCTACTTATACTGGTATAATAATAATCAATAATAATAATAGTAATTGGTTTATCATTATAAATGTACTTTATAATAACATTTAAAGCTGCAGTCCGTAGCTTTTTTTGGGGTTAAAAATGATCCAAAATACATATTTGAGAAAATGCATAACCAGCCAGTGTTCAAAACTATCTGCTTGCCTTAGCTCGATTCAAAACGGTAAGCTTGTTGTAATAATGCTTTTAATCCCAGTGGTATTGGTGGATTTCCGCGTGAGATTCGAGAATGTCTTTGAGTCATTACATCACATTTGTACACATAAAGGAAGAATCTCGGCTAGTTGGCTATATTAAGTGTGACAATGTTGGAGGTGGAGATTTATAGCCTTTTCTCACAGCACTTGATATAATTAAACTTATCAATTTGATGGCGGATTCAGAAAGGTTCAAACGACAATCACCAGTGACAACAGATTCACTCGCTGTAAAATGCAAAAGACTTCGTTCGGACTTCGGAGTGACTATACAGAAAAAAAGAGCCTGCAACCGATCCCATGCGAAAACAAGGATGCATAATGGCAGGACATTACATGTAGTCAAGCAATCCTGACGTTAACATTAGCAATTTGAGAATAAAGTAATTTGTATGGTGTTGTGTGATATGATAACTTATGAGTGATTATGAGATTTATTCAGTGCGATTTACTGCAATGTCAGAACCAGAACAAAAGGGAAGTTAGTTGTTCAGGGGATATTTTCCAGTGAAAATTATCATGTTGGTCATACTTCCAAAAAGAATAATCTGTGATTCTGAATGCCGGCATCCACACCGACGCGGTGACTGACAGCCACACACACACTCTCCTCAAACATTGTGTTCATCCTCGCTGTGCCATATCAAAGTACAACTCACGTTAAGTTGATAATTCTGCGAATAAATGCAATTGCAGATTTCGAACAGACGATTTCCACAAAGAGGAAAAACTGCGGACCGCAGCTTTAATTGAATTATTTAACAGGAATTGTTCCTGACCATTTGCAAGCTAACAGCACATCTAAAATATGTTTTCTGTGGTGCTGCAGATTTAGTAGTGGCACAGGAAACACTGCTATATGTGCACAAAAAACCCACACAAACTCCATCCAGGAAGTTCACTGGTCATAACTGATGCTCAATGGAATCTGCAGATGTTTGGTCTGAACTATGGGGGAATTTTGAATGGGCTGAGTGGTTCTGACCCCGTGTGACCCAGTGAGTCAGTGGACTGTACTCAGCTGCTTTTATGACTTTCTTTGAGGAAACAGAGAGAATGTGTATGCAGGGAAATGGGAAGGAAATACTGTGTGTGTGTGTGTGTGTGTGTGTGTGAGTTTGGCCTATTGAATGAGTTTAAAAACTAGGCTGAAAGTGAACAGTCTAAATCTGTTCTTGTGCTAGTGTCATCCAGAAATAAGTTTGTATTTTCTTGAATCCTTATACACCTTTTGTAATTGCTTCACTCATGCCTGAGCACTTTATCTGGATTAATGGGAAGATATGGATAAATGCACTGCTTGGGTGCTTCTCAATACTCAAATTGATGCCTCCTCGTTTCTACATTCCTACACCCTTCAGCCCGTGACCTGGAAACCAATCGTACTCCGCCATCTTGAAGGACATCTCAATTCTCTAATTACACCGCGAGGAGTCGAGGAATGAGAAGCGAGGAAGCTTCCTGAGTCATGAGTGTGGATACACAGATGCATCCTAAAGGAGTAGAGCTAAGGCGTGAGGGAAGGAAACAACTCGAGGATGCACAAATAAGAAATGAGAAGCACCCACCATGTGACCCCCCCCTCTCTGACCTCTGATCCCACTGAATCTTTAGCTTTTTGATTTGAAGTAAACAGCAGCATTTCTGGATGGCAAACCAAGGTGTCTGCACTGTGAAGATACCACTTCCGGTATTCCCCACAGGAAGACTGGTAGACCACATGTTGTTCGCAATAGATTTAGTTCCGAGTAAAATAGGCATTTATAAAAGTTGACACATTTTTACAATTTCTGAAGAAAGTGTTTGAAAATATTGATTTTGTAATTAATCGCAATCTTCATTAGAACATTACTAATTCTTAAAATCGCAGTTTTAATATTTTACCTTACCTGTTTTAAATGGCTGTGTGAACACATCCTGTCCTGCAGGTGTTATTGCATTCTGTGAATGCAATCTGAATTGAATGCGACATGGTGATAAGTGCATGTGCTGCGAAATATCAAAAAACATCTTTCTATTGCGGTTTCTGTGGAAGCTGCAATCAAAAACAAACACACAAATCGACCAGTGTAGTTTGATTCACAAACAAGTGACTCTTATACTGTGGTTCTTTTTAATGAATCGAAAACATTTGATTTAAACGTATAATAACAGCATTAGGATTAAAGTTAAATTTAGATTAAAGTTAATAAAGTTATTCAGTCAAGATCAGTGAGTGATTTTTCTTCAAGCTGTCTTGCCTATGTCTGCATGCTGCCGCAACGCGTTTTACATTAATTCAATCAAAATTAATGATCATTTTTGGCTTCAATATCTTGTGGAAAAGAGATATTACGCAGTACTCGTTCCCTCTTCTAGAGAGAACCGAGGTTATAGTAACCAAGTACGTTTTCCTTCCCTCTATTCTTAGGAGGAAGTCATTTCACAGGGATTTCTCTCTCTTTGTCTAAACCACCTAGAACACTGCTATCTTTGTCAGGTGGTTAGTTCATTCAAAATAAAAAAATAAAAATTGTCAAGCTGACAATGTTTCAACAAATTACTATCAAATGCAATTCATAAGCTATTTTTCGATCTCTCCCTCAATCTGTGCACCCATAAACAAGCTTACGCTTGTATGAAGTGACATCCGTCGACACGGAGGAGGTATTGTTCCAAAAAACACGTGTTAGTTAAACTTTTTGCCATCATTTCCTGCTTTCAGTCTGTCAGGATACAAGTATTTCCTGTGCTGGGACAACCATGAAACCCTTCAATTTATGCCACATCCCACTCCAAATATCATCTCCTCTGGCAGTTAATATAATTCCCCTCCTCCATGGTTGGGAATAAATTGCTGGCTTTTATGGGAAAACGCTCATTGTGCCCTAACAGCAGATATTTTATATGTGAGCTAATGAAACAAAAGCATATTTATTGCCATCTTAAGATTAAAGGTTTAACTAAATGTGATCATCCCTCTTCAGACATTAAATTATAGCCTAATACAATGATTTTTTTAAAGGGCTTTTGAGACGATTTTTATGAGTCATTTTCACCATTTTTAATTAAGTTTGATGTTTCATTTTGATGGCAGTAAATGTTTGTGTGTGAAATCGCTGGTGAAGGAAAAAGCTAAAATTCAAGACTGAATGTGACATTTCCCATTTCATTTCTTTTCATTTCAGCCTTCATTTCGTGTCAGTGCACTACATACATATACGTATATTTATATTTCTTATGCTCATCATTTATTTGATTCAATTTTATAATAATTTTGTAATACATTTCTACTAATATTGTGAAATATTACTGTTGTGAAGTTGCACTCCTGCCTGTGTGGTATTGGCTATATGTGTATACACGTGTGTGTGTGTGTGTATGTATGTATGTGTATATATATATCCCGAATATGTGTGTGTGTGTGTATATATATATATATATATATATATATATATATATATATATGATTATGTACAGTGTATTACATTATTTTATGTAGATTTATATAATTTAAATATTATATTTGTATGCCTTTGGAGTATCATGTGGGAAATGATTATATTAATTATTCAATACCGAAGCAGGCTATATCAAAGTGCAATGAAATGATAATTTGGCACACACTATAATCACAGTAGTTTTGTGTAAGGGTAGAAAGTGGAATCATGGGAAATTCCTTGTGCCCATGCCCTCTGCAATAATGTTTGCTTACATCCCAAAATGTAGTCTTAAGGGAAAATCCAAGCTTGTTTACTATCACATCAAGGGGATCGCAAGAGCATGTTGTGCACAACAAAATATTGTTTTCCTGTCCCCAGCCACACGAGAGTCCTGCAAATTCCTGATTATCTTCTGCTATCACTTCCTTAATTAAGTGACCTTTTGTTAGTTAGCATCAGTTACAGTGGTTTAGCCCTATTAAAGCAATAATCACATCAGTGGCATAATTTCCATTTAATCAACACACTAATTTTAGTACCATTGTCTCGGCGCACAAGGGCATGGGGACGTATTACATTAATAAACTTGGCATGGATGAATGTCTTCTCCGCCACCCAGACGATTCGACCCCTGTGCCAAGAGCAGGGATGGTGAATGGAGGGGGCTGGATATGCACATTAAGCTACTGACACAGATCCCGAGAGACCAAGCTGGAAATTTGCAGCCTGCAGAATTCCTTTTTTTTTTTTTTTTTCTTCTCGTGATTAGCCTAGGTGAGATTATTCAGCAGTCACTGACACGTCTATTCCTACAAATTAACAATGCAGTTAATTGGATTTAGGTCTACTCACAGTTGGCACCAGATGTGCCGTGTATCGGGGTGAGATGTAATACTGGCTTTGAGTGTGTGTCAGGAGTAAGGCTTGCATCAGGAGGTGGATGACGCATAAATATCACATTTGCTTTTGGTTTGAGGCGATGACAATGTGAATTTCAATTACCAGCATCAGCTATAATAGAGCGAAGCTGATGGAGGAAATCTCATTGGAAGACATTTACAAGGCTGCGAGAACGTGTGCTAGAAGTACCTTTTTTTTTCACATAATTACTCTCTAATTAACCATTAGTTATTCGATTAGCCCTTTTAATCCTTGAGTCATGGGTACGAGTTTCTAAATGGTGGCTTAGTCATTGGCAGCCCTGTGACGACTAATTAAAGGATGGGATGCTTTACACATCGAGTGGCCCGAAGAGAGAAGTTTGGGAGGGAGGGTCATTCATTTGTAATAAAAATCGAGGTATAAAAGGCATAGTTCTGGCTTGAATATCCGACTGGACGAGTCTTCAGTCATTGTAAAATGGCCTACATATAGGTCTTCTTTACTTGCTGGAAAAATAAGCTTTACTTGCTTCTTTACTCTGTATTTCAGGAATACATGCAGCAACCAGAAATTGCCTTCTTAATGGAATTCTTTATACAAATTTTTAATTTAATTGTGTAATCAATTTATTATTTTTATTTTATTCATAATTAATTATTTTGATTTATTTATTGCTGTAAAGAAGGGGAAAATTGCTTTTTGTTTAAATTCAGATATACAACAATATCTATCTGCATAGTGCATACAATGCATGGTAGTCTTTAACCTTCTCAGTGCTTCTGTTGGTGATGGTGTTCGGCTTTCCAATTCCAATGAACCGTGGACACACAAAAAATGTTATTTGAATCCAATGTGCACAGAGCCATTGTCACAAAGTGGTGATTTCTTGGACCAAAATTAAATTGTCTCTTAATGAGTCTTGACTATTTGAAAGCACTGCACCAAAGGTTATGAAAGGCAATGTCTCTCTCACCCGCTGTCAAAGTAATATTTCTTCTTTCTGGTGAAAGAAAACGTCAGTCTGAGGGTGTTCAGATTCTACCATTTATTACACTTATTACATTCTTAAATAAAAATGCTCCACTGAACAGTTCTTGCATAGATATCTTACAATACCAATTTAAAAAAGAATTATGAAACAGACCAGTAACAAAAATAAATTTCATCTTCTTCCTTAATAAAGAACATTACCATACTAACAATATATCATACAAATAATAATAATATTTTAAACACTTTGTACAGCAAAATAACCAATAAAGAAAAACACACAAGGAAAGAACAGAAATTTGAAAAAAAAAAAAAAAAAAAAAAAAAACGGAGAGGAAGAGTGTGAAGATTACAGGGAGTGAGGGGGTGGAGTGTTAGTGATGTGGCGAGGGAAAGAGAGGACAGTGAATATGAGGGTCCCTGCTCTAGCGAGAAACTACATGCTTCAGCCTACATATGGCAAAATGTCGTCCTACTTCCATACAGATAAATCAAGATGGCACATAACTGTTCTGTTTTTGTTTTTTTTCAGACTTGTACCTACTCTACCAACTGGAGCCCATCTGAAAGATCCATGTTTGGATAAGAGAGAGAGAGAGAGAGCACCTGTAAAAGCTTTGAGGTCTGTTGTTGGCCGGTTGCTCCCTGGTTGGTGATGTCTAGGGACATTCATAGGTAAGAGATTGCTGACAGCTGGTAACATAACTGCAGGATGAAACTGAAGTGACGGCGCTTTCAGGAAGTGACTATGGTTCTGCAGGTGCAGGGTGGGATAGATGGGGTGGGAGGTGAGGAACACAAAAAAGTCAAAGGGAAAGACCTGGAGAAAACCTTACTTACTGACATATCAAGTTCGGACAAACACGGATACAGATGCGCTTCAAGATGCAGTATATCTCAAGTCAAACGAGTCCTTTAGAGTTCTCATCTCTGTTTGCGAGTGACTGGAAACTATATGGATGAGTATTTGAGTGTATACGCAGTAAAAGACAATTAATGTTGTGCCATGAACCTACAAGCTTTATCTAATAAGCTGAAGTATGAATCATTCCGATGATCTTGTGATAAGTGCATCTTGAAATGCCACTAAATGTTATGTAGACAATCGACAGCAGTGTCATTTAAACAGACTAAGCTAGCGGTAACAATGACGTGTGTTAGTTATGCAGTGAAATGTTCCAATACGGACAATAAAAATGAAAAGTTGTCACCTCTGACCATTTATCATAAAACCCCCTTGTGACGTTTTAAGCATTTTTTTTTTTTGTATAAAATTTAAGCTGCCAAAAGTCTCTTTGAAGCAACAAAGCAAACGGCTTGGGAAAGGAGCTTCACCGAAAGAGTTCCCATATCTAGTACACTTAAAATTTGTTCCCTCAGAATGTTTTCAAACATTCTTACTGTCGTGTAAAACACTCAGCCACAGCATTATCTCCGTACGGATAACTCGCAGTAGGTAAGGTGGTCTTCTGTACAGTTAAAATCGTGTTCGAATTACGTAAGCCTGGATGGTGATTTCTAAAGACATGCGTGACCTGCACTAGAACCGATGCGACTAATTCGCTGTTTCAATTTCAAGGCTAGGTTCTAAACTCATCCTCAACTTTGCATTCAAACCATATTTTACAAGCACACACACTCAAGACCAAGCCAATGATCACCTAGACATTAAAGAACAAATCATAGGAAGCTGGTGAAGGGCAGATACTGTGAGAAGACTAAATTCTTCTTTCTCTCATTCAACACCCAGCAGTTTATTTGCAAATGCGTAATTCTTTGGGCAAAGTATTCATCAGACGCCTGTGCAATTGACTGGACCGCTGCTGTAGTTCTGTGAGTGAGATATCGGGGTTTTAAATGGCACTTGATCTGATTGGCCCATTACATATTCATTTAGTAACGTCTGGAGCATGTTGGCAAAAGAAGGGATTTTTTGTTTGCAATTTTGCATTTAACATTGCTTTGCACTGTGTTTAAACTGACATTATTTATATGTATATCTTAAGTGTTAATTTGAAGACTGACTTCATTGTCTGTCAGTGTCAAAGAAAATGATATGACGCGTTTTTTGGTCTCTGCATTCCTTCTGTTATATCCCATATGGTGACTAAAGGAACAAGTGGATTTGTCGCTGTATCAGGGAGCAAAAACAGGAGAGCAGAGCATTGTGTAACACATGTAGCTTTTCACCACTTGGGTAAAACGGAAATGTAACTTTTTTTAGTTGATGTAACGTAGAATGCTGTACACCGTCGACAGTTGCCCCATTTGTGGAATTCTGGGACTTTGGACAATGTTTATATGACACAATACATCCTGCTCGCTTGCTTTACAGAAACTCATACATACAATCGTCACATATACGGGCCGCTTCTTGCGGAAAAAGTGCCACGAACCACAACTGATTGTACATAAATGGAGATGAACCAATTCATCCCCTATTTTGTCAAAAATTTGGCATGACTGCATTTTAATGGAGAAAATGACTTGGAAATAAAAGGAAATCAATTGAAAATGGTAACTGAAATCAAACGTGTAGTTGTGGTCAAACCGAAGTGATGGTGTGTGTGTGTAAGTCTGTGTATGTGTGTCTATGTGTGATAGAAGAGCTGCCTTCAGCAGGACTCAAACCAAGAGAAAGGCACCAACCCTTCAGTCTTAGGCAGTTCTGCACTGAGAGTTACGGTATCAAACATTAAGTTCAGTAAGTCCCCTGAGGGATACTCTGGGATTGTTTAGTAGAGTCTGTGACGACTCCGAACATGTTACCGCTGAATCATAATGGCTTTCAATCTCCCCTCCACCCTTGCAGCCATTAAATCAATGCAGAAGAGGAGGGTCGGCAGGGTAACGCCCTGATTGTGACGCCATGACAGGCTTCACAACCTTGGGAACGATGATGTATATTTTTTTGCCCACTATTTGGAAGCTGATTGTTAACACAGAGCTAGACCTAGGCCCGGTTTGGCATAATTTACTCGGATGTATCAACAAGTTCTCGATTTATCGTCTGACGTCTGGATGGAACGCAATCCTACAAAACAACAATTGCTAAAACCCTGCTGTGAAGATTTCGGTGCAAAAACAAATAATGCTGAGAGGCAAGCTGCGCATGTATGTGTGCGAGTGTGTGTGTGTGTGTCTGTCTGAAAGAGGCTGCCATGCAGTGTTTCGTTTTAATGCTGTTCATTAACTTGGTAATTATTGTTCTGCTTTTTTTCTTCTTGCGTTTTTCTCAGGAAAAAGCCAAGAGCAATGAAACCATTCTCTCTGCATTGTGGTGGTGTGTGTCTGTGTGATTGTTTTTTTTTTTTTTTTAATGTATTTTTTGTTGTTGTTGTTTTCTGCTTTTTTCCCTCCAAGTTGTTTTTTGTTTTTATGCTTTTTTTGTTTTGTTTTTGAGCTTTTTTTTTGACTGTATGAAAAAAAGCACAGAGAACATTGAAAAAAATCAGTGCAGACAATGGATACGAAACAGGCAAAGTTTGTCTGGGCTGATACCACTGAGTTCTCTTGGATCCTTATCCCAGCAGGTGCTCCAGTCTGAGAGTCAAACATCCTGCCAGCTGTCCCTCCCCGCCATAACGTCTCCTCCGTTGGTCTCCTCCAGTGCACCGGACTATGTTCTTACATGGGTGCCAGTATCAACACAAAGCAAAAGAACTCTTTCCAGTGTCACAAAAGGTCCGTGCCGACGCACTCTGGTTCACTTTTACCGGATCAAGTCTGAGCAAAGCTAAATGAAAAATAGAAGACTTCTGTCCTTTCATACCAAGCCAGCAGTTTCAAACTTTTCTGGGGGTTTCTGTTCCTGTCTTATGCTTCCAATGTTACATTTCAGTGCCAGATAGCAGCCACTGAACCTTGTGCATACTGAGAAGGGCTCACAGTTCCCTCCCGTTGCCCGTATGTGCACATTTATGCTTGTTCACAAAGTTAGTTTTCACTTTTCAGAAGTTTAAGACATTTCAGCACAGAAGGAAAACAAACCATCTTTTTTAACAGTCTTGAAAAAAAAAACAAAGGCAAGAAAGTGTCGCTGCGCATCATTTCGGTCGCCCGTGAGGTGACGGGCGTGAAGAGCAGAGAAGAGTTCGCTCCTGAGCGAAAGAGTACAAGAAATCAGCACACATCCTGAGCGTTGCCGTATTTTTTGTTTTTCATTTTTCCCGTGCAGAGACTGCTTCGGGGGCTGCTACTTCCATTGGTCACTCCTCCGAACGTATTGGCAATGTTGTTTTCCGTGTTTGGTTGCTTGCTTTATACGACATAGCTGCAGGTTGGTAATTGTGAAGAAAAGGGAAGTTCCAGAATGTACAATGATCGTTGATTCTCTAGTAGAATTATGTTACGTGATGAATGACATGTGCGTTTCAGTTTTGTACATGTAGCGATCAGTTTACTGTCCCATGCTATTGGTAAGTTACTGTACAAAAAGAGAATGAGGGAAAAAAAAGGTGGTGTTTGGCAGTGTCTGACCTCCAAGCTAACGCTCAGTAAGGCATGGCTAATCGCTGATGAAAAGGCTTTTGTACTGTCTTGAGAGTGTGTAGAATCCAACAACGCTTGCCCACGCTGCCTCGCATGTTCCTCCTGGTGACGTTTGCGGCCAGACCCCTCGAGTGCACCCAAAGTCTGTTGTGAATGTTCCTGAATGGGCGGTGCACACATGTTCTTCTCTTCGTTCTCACTCTTTTTCTCTCACTCTCTCTCTTCCGTCCCCCTCGGCCTCAGATATGTCGCTTCATGTGCAGAGCCAAGTGATCAGACCTGGAAAAACATCTGTAAAGAGAGAAAGAGAGAGTTAGCTTGGAATCACTTAAGGAAACGTGTTTATGATTGTGCTAAAGAGGGCCATGATCTAAGTTTCTGGGAAGATGTGTGGCAGCTTTGCAGATGGAACAGAGAAAACAACATTTGGCGTTTGGGGAAAAAAAAAAAAGAATTTTTAAGGATAGCCAGCTTTTTGCTCTAAAACTGGTGACAGATCGTTTTGAACGCATAGCTTGCCAATGCAGTTACCAGTAAAGTCTGTGCTGAGCCTTGCGCAATAAATATATTTTTGGGAGTGCGACCACAAATCACAGGGAGCCCATTTGAATTAGGAAATTATTTCGAGGCTGGAGGTAAAATGGTATTGTTTAAACTCTGCGACAGCATTAGTTATGTAGCACTTGAGTCATAGCGGTTGGTTTCTCGTAGTGGGCCATGGGCTTTTTTGTGTCATCATCAATTAAGCTCACATGTAACCACTGCTGTTAGGAGCAATACATAACCATGCTTAGAAAATACAGTGTTGCGATGCCATTTCTACTCCACATTTATATGGCTATGAGGATTACTGTATTACAGCCAAACAAGTGTTGAAAGTGAATCTTAACTGGAATAAATAAAAACTTGTAGAGTTTTAGAAGTAGAGAATTATAATTTCAGTTTGCCTCTGGCTGTATCCATTATTAATTAGTCGAGAGCCACAGTGTTAAATCCGCTGTTGCTTTTTGGATGGGAAGCAGCCAAGATGCAAAATGGGGTGGGAGGAGGGTTTGTATACAGGTAGACACAGTTGGTTTTTCTACAACATATCTCAGTCTGACAGTTTCTGGTTCTCCCCAGTTGCTTCGCAGAATTCTGTTCTGAACAAATGAACAATCATTCTCTTTGTATTTTCTATCTTTCTCTGTTTGGTCCTTTTAAGGAAAATCTTTTAAATGGTCTTCCAATGATCAGTCATACCTGTATGCCCAATGAGGCCTTAAGGTCTATAGAAGGCAACAGCTGGGTTTTAGAAGTAACAATCACATTCATTTTTTCCATTAATTTTTTTTAATGATTCCAGAAACCTTTCAAGACAGACCTAGCATGATCTTTGAAGAAGAAAAAAAAAGCTCAAATATTCCAATTAATTGACATACTGTATTATGTGAAAACCAATTACAAATCAACATTTTGTTGCCATGCACAGTGCTTCATGGGAGATTGTAGTCCATTTCCTCATTAAAAAAAAAACAAAAAAAAAACATATAAATGTGTCCCCCCGCCATGCTTATATATTTACTTCAAATTAAAATTTGTAATTGTGTGATTTGTCTCTCTTTGTTTTTATTGAGGATTTTTTTTGTTTCTTTAATTGGGGAAAAGTATTCAGAACGAGGGCAACTGAAAATACTTTTTCCATTGCATTGACCTTTTTTAATGACAAAATAAGCACATATACCAGACCATTTCCAGCACCCTAGCAGCAAGTTTTCTTTATTTATTTTATTGTTTAGTAAAATACAGCTAGACTGCAGTATTGACCAATCATCATCTGTGGATTTGCATTATGTGAATGAAATGTATACATTTCACTTTTGTTCAGGTATGTGAATTGTTTTGCAGAGCATGATATGGCTTGTACATTACACAGAGTTAAATTTTTGTTCGTGATTTGCATTGATCTAGGTGTAAATGTGTGTGGAGGTAGGGTAGAGCGACTGGACAGATGGTCCTGTGACTCACTGTAAGTGACTGCTACACCAGCTGGCACACCCTTAGATCTCATAACCCCTCCCCCCACCTCTCACTCAACCCCTCTCAACACCCAACAGGGGGCTGTGCTTGATTAGGCAGGATTAATGATGCCAAATACACGTGTGTGTGTGTGTGTGTGTGTGTGACTGTGAGACAGTATGACTGTGTGTGTTGGTTGACTGTATTTACTGTTAGACTGCCCTTGACTGTAGCTTCTCATAACCCATTGTGATGGTAACACACTCTGTGTAATTACACCTAACTGAGAGACATACCATGGCTCATGCTGTTCCAAATCTTGTTTTAACTTCGAGATAATGTGAAAAAATGTTAAGCCCTTTAAAAAAAAGAGTTAAATATAGCCTAAAAGTTACCTAAGGTTGATATCAGTAATTTTAGTCAGCACTGGTTTTTAATTTAACTCTTAAAACTTAATTCTTAAACACTGTTGTGGACTTGAGCAAGACTCTTATTCTCAGGTTGCCTCAGAGTAACTATCTGCAACTTAAGACGGATGCACATGTCTGGCACTGTGCCAAAAATCATGGACGAAATGCTGTATTATGCATTTACTGTTCTATTCTAATATCTAATGAAGTTGCCACATGACTGCAGCTGCCTTTGTTTAGTAAGACAATTTAAAAACAATTAAAACAAAATTCTGTAATAGGACTCGTCCTGAACTGACTGCTGACTGGAGGCAGTGCCAGAGAAGAGGTCAGTTGGAAAATTGAAGACCGTAATGGGCAGCCGCAGTTTTGCACACCTTTTCAACAGTGTACACTCAGAATCACCTTTAGCCCCTGGCTTATTCCATCCAGATTCGCATCCTTTCTGGCATCAGACAATAGATACGGTCTCCTTCTGCCATTGCTACACATTATTCTTTATTGTTATCCCAGTCAAGAGTAATAATGCTGCAGGAGGACACTTTCACATTCCAGCAACATCACTGTTCACATTTGAAATAGTTTTTTTTTCCCATTCTTCATACACCCATAATTCAATGCACAAACAAAAATGGATGTGCTTCCCTGAAAGGTTCTTCAAGATTTACTATTAAAAGTGAATAACAGGAGGGCTCAATTTATATTTTTAGCGGAACTAAATTGCTTAGGCTAGAGTTCAACTTCAGAAGATGCCCTTGTTTATAACTGACATCAGGGAGAAAGAATTGTCAATGTAGATTTGCTTAACCAAGCCAGCTCCACCTCCTTTTGTCATGCAATAGCTGCCAAAATCTGAGTAATGAGTGTAGGGACACAGATTTCCCCATGCCTTCCCCCAGAGAGTTCACGTGCTTGGCTGAGCCTGAGGGAAAACGGCGCTGTTCAGGTGTCGGCAGCAGTCTGCAGAACAGAGGCCTTCCCAGCCGCAACTTGTCCGCTGGGATCGGTGAAGCTTCATTGTGATGGAGCAGCAGAGAAATGTTCAATGGACAACTTTCAAAAGGCTGCAGCAAGGTTGGTTTGATGCCGACGGCGAGACAGGGAGCCGTGTCTAATTGTGCTTCCACCTGGAGCTGGCTCAGTGGGCACGCGGCCTCCACTGTGTAATTGCTGCCCGCATGCCAGGCCCGAGTGACAGCTTCCTAATACTGTCACCTGACAGGCTATCACTCTTTCTCTCCATGCTAATGCAAATCTCCCTTTTTCTCTGCTGTTTCTGTGTCTCTTCACATCTTTATCATCAACGCCATGACACATTCACCATGCTGCCTCTGCATCACGTGTGTGTGCATGTGCGCTTAACTTTCTTCTAGAGCTGTTGTACAGCCAAAATAATCTTTGTTCCATTAATTTACAATTATCATTGTAAAACTTCTTGCACATAATCTGTAATTGTAAAAAAAGCTATATAAATGAAGGTGTAAGATTTAAACACTAGTGCCACTAGCATAACTAAACAAAATTACAAAATCTACTATTTTCAAGCAGGTTTGGTCAGAAAAAAGCGATCGCTGCCCTAAACCGTTTCAGTCAACCCGGGCAACCATCCAGGCAAGTACATAATTTTTTTTCGGACATCAATTCTAATTGTGCATACTTTAAAATAGTGGTTATCAACTTGTGGGTCCCATGGTACATTAAGCCATGACCCATTTATATATACATATATAGTTATATATAGGTATATATAGTTATTTAAATGAACTGGTAATAAAACAGATGGAAACTGCTCCTGATTAATAGAATGAACTGCACGCAAATCCTTCCCAACTAAAACACACGACGTGCTAGATACGTGGTTTATTGGTCCTTTACTTTTATTTCATGACTTACAATATATGTCAACATTGTTATGTTGTTAATTGTTAAATGCGGCGATGATGAAATAAAATTAAGGTACCAATAAACCAAGTAACTGGCACGTCGTGCTTTATTTGGGAAGAATTTGCATGTGCTCTAGTTCATTATATTCACCAAACTCATCAAATATGCTGTGTCTTTCCTCTGTAGCTCTGCATCCATTTCTCCCTGTGTCTCTACCCAGCTCTTTTATATACTGTTGTATAACTCTCTTACCTTGGAATGCACACCCATGCCTTTAACTTCTCTTTCTCCCTGCACTGCACTCAAGCCACAGTGTGTGAATATGCTGTACCGAAGGGAGGATGGAGGAAAGTGGAACAGGATGCGAACATGAGATATTCACAGTAATTCAGTAATGGGTATCACAGGACCAGACTGTGAATGAGTTATTCAGCAGGGAACTGGGCCTGTACTAACTTCCAATGAGCCTGATGCAGTTTGGTATGTGCATGCCATTAGAGAGAATTTAAGAAAACAAGAGCGAAGGGAGGGTTCTGTTTGAGGGAGAGAGTTTGGTCTTCTAGTCTAATAGCTAAAGGAATTTGTTTATGGACACTTGAGGACTGTGGACTAGTGAATGTGTAGGAGTTTTAAAGAAATAATAGAGTGTTAAATGAGCATATGCATTTATTGCGAGCTATCTTTGCAGCATTTGCAGTGTCTCTTACCTGTCGCAGTGGTTGCACTTGAAAGGTTTGGCACCAGTGTGTTTGCGGTAGTGCCTTGTCAGTTCGTCGCTTCGTGCGAAACGCCATTCACAGCCTTCCCAGGAGCATTTGTAAGGCTTCTCACCTGCATGCACAAACACACATCATTTAATCCATGCTTTACCATTCACACACACCTGTACACAGATGGTGCACCTCTGGAGCGAGGCAGCCACTGTGCCACTGTGAGCACCGCCAGCAGTTCCATTATCAACATCATTCATTACTGTTTCTCTCAATCACACAACCCAGCCAGCCAATCAAACTGCTGCTTTTTCTCCCAGTCGACCAATCGCATGTGCGTAGTCCAAACCTCCTGTATTCTCAATAGTAAAAAAAAGTTGCTTTCTCAGGCAATATATAGAGGTGATCGTTTTCAGACACCAAAATTGATTTGATCAGAGTCATTTTCCACCTGTTTTTTAAATTAAAGTGGGGCTGCTTAAATGTGCTTAGTCACCATAACAGAATGAATTCATAACCCAAAGTCAAGTATCCAAAATGAAGCCATTTGTGCTAAATGTTCTTCACCCTCCCATTGAGCTCTGAAATTCAAATGAAGTTAAACAGATGGGAAAGGAGATCCCAATTGTTCCACATGCTATATTTTTATGCCTCAAATTCAAAATATGGCCTTGAGTGAGGGAGGAAGGGGGGTTTCAACACCCGAAAAAAGGGTCCCAGCACAGTGACAGTGTTCTCGGGGAACAGAAATGGATTCAGCCTGGGGCCTGGGTGGGAATGGGGAGGGTGTTGATGGCATGGATACAGATCTGGAGGTGGTAATGATAATTGGGGTCTTAATGACGCTTAATGGGAAACAATGCCATATTCACAGTGCAAGAACTGCCAGCTACTTCAGCAAACGCTGTGTGCACCAATCTTCCTAACCAGAATAAAGTGTCTGTTTCGCCATTGGAAAAAAGTTCACTAAATTGGTTCCGACCAAGTCTAAACTAGTTGATTGTAGGATCAAATGTAATGTAATGTAATTAAAAAAAAAATAGTTTAGGTAGTTAAAGGTAGGTTAGATAGGCAGACTAGATAGATAGACCGATAAATTGATGGATAGATTAACAGATAGACAGATGATTGCCAGACAGATGCAGTTGGCAGGTTATTGATTTTTGATTATTAATGGTTAATCAATGAATGATTAATCATTAACAATCCTACAGAACCTGCCTTACTTGAAAGACTATACTAGCAAGTTTAAACTATTATGGACCAACATAGAATTTCATGCTGTTTTATGCTAGTCTTTCAGCAAGGATGTGCCTGTGGACCTCCACGATTGACTCTGGAAACTGATGAAGAAAATCATAGAGGGAATGGAAATGACTACAGGCTGTTATTTTCTTTTTTCCTTTTGTAAGGAAAATATGATCCAGTTAGATGTGGGGAAAGTGGAAGGTATTCGCTTTCCAATATTTCATACCCCCAAAAACGTATGCCGTTGAAATGAGCACACTGTTACTGTTATGAAATCAAAGTATGTTCATCTATTTATCCTGTCTCGTTTTTTAGCTTTATGATGCAAGATGATGTAACGGGTGACATAACGTCCGATTTACCACTACGTTGCTCAGTCTGTCCTGAAAGTCTGTTATGATGCAACATAAAGAATGACACGGCAATGGCGATGAGGAAAACGAATCGTAAGAGGCCTGACCAATTCCTCTTTCCATTCCCCATAAAAATATTTCTTGACTTCCGATGACAAATAGAAGAGGATTTTTTAAATATAATACAATGTACTTGGCCTTTTTTCTCTTTTCACCTCTGGAAATATTGCAAACAAGAAGCGGGTCTTCTTTGACATCTCTCATCTTTCTCTGCCAGGCAAGATGCGCACAGACAAACAGTAGGTCAAAGTGCCTTGAGGTTTATTTTATTATGTTTGCCTGTCCTTGAGCTTTTTCAATTTATAAAATCAGTTGGAGCAAATATTGCCACGTCTGCTCTTGTGTCTGTGACTGCTACAAGTGTGCAGGAAGAGCATCTCTGTGTCATTTGGAGAGTGGCTGGCCGCAGGTGTGAGACGGCAAACGTTTCGCACTACACTCACAATAATTGGCCAAAGACCCCCTCGCGCTCGCTCTCCCTCCTTATGCCGTAGCCCCCTTCCTCCATCTCTTTATTTCGTTCCCTCTCTTGCTGTCTGACAGCAGCGAGGCAGGCTTGGACCTGCAACCACGGCAACCATAACGCAGGCCAATTATAACTTGGAGAGTCACGGATGCATGATGGAGTCGCCTAGCAACCAGCCAAGAGAGGGAGAGAGAGAGAGTGTTAAAAGGAGAGAAGAGACAGAGAAAGAGCCATTCAGTCGGTATGCAACCTATGGACACTCAATACCAACCAATTATTGCTTACTTTAGATATGGATGATGTAGTTGCCTGGCAACCCCAACTGTACCCAAAGAGGGTAGGGGAAAGGTGGGATTGATTTGGCATATTGGAGCTTCAATTGGTATAGAGCTGCAAATAATCAACCTATTACAGTCTTTTGATATGGTTTCCTAGCAACAGATCCCCTCCAAAACGGCAAGCTCCTTCCCTCGCACCAGTGTCCTAGGTGTGTACGGTGTGGTTAATTACATTTCCTCAAGACAGACTGCTGGTAAGCTATTTTTGTCTCAGAAGTTTAGATTTCAGACGTACGGCCCAATTATCATCCATTCCTTTCGGCTTCTCCAGTGGCTTATGTTGCATTTCAAAATGAGCTCTCTGATTGTAACCCATTTTAACCTCCAAATCCCATTCAGCGACGTTCTATTAACTTTAGTAAACATTGTTGACAAAGCAAAGTTGGACCATGTCATTGCCACTAGGCTCCACGTCTGCATTTATGAGTGCAAATGAATGTGGAAAAAATACTTCTAGCAACTTCTGACACCCGATCAGAAGTATTGGTGTATATTGATACAATACAACTCCCTAATGCAATTAAAACAAAATAAAAGCTCCCCAATGAATCTAACCTTAAATCCAAATCAACAGAGATCCCTTTCTCAACAGAATAATGGGAATCATAATGTGAAATTATATCTGATTTGTAATTTGGTCATGTCGATGTTCCTAGGTAGCCCTTTGTTGGATTCTCACCAACTGATTGATGCATGTTTAACAACATCTGTCTTTCAGCCAATAAGGTAAGCCTACTGTTCAACATTTAATAATGTTTATATATATATATATATATATATAAGGGCATCAGCCAACCCTGTAACTGTTTTATGCCATTTCTCAGGTTTTCTTAAATATTCCAAAAAAAATAATATAAATAAATAAATAAATAAAATTTCCCCCCTGAATTTTGTAGAATGCTTAATTCACTTTCCAGGGCCATAAGTGCTCCTAAACCAAAAATATTAGCATAGAGTACTGTAGCAAGTAGGCTTCTATTAAATCCTCTTGTAATTTTAATCTCCCTGTTTTAGTAATCTACGGAAATGATAACTGAAAGAGCAGGATTAAGCTAATTAAAAGAATAATCTGTCTTGTAATAAACACATTATGTGATGAGCTATAGCAAGCCAAAACATTTTTCCGGCTATTGCTTATTTCCCCCGATCTTCAAAAGCACCATCTATACGTTAGAATCAGCCTAAAAGCGATTAGCACCACCAGCTCTCACAGAAACCTGCTGAGTCAACAGTTGGCCACAGGGGACAGATACACTGTATTGAGGCCACTGTCACAGTAGGTTTCGGGGCCATGGCAGAGTGCAACACGCTCTCAGGTTCAGCGAGAGGGCAGCAACTACGGCACTAGAGCGTGTGAGCTCGAATTAGCTGGGAAACAAGATTCAGCCCAGTCAGACTATCAATCTTCTTGCAATTACTGACTGCACTGGCAGGTTTTGAATGGCATGGCTGGGCTCATTTTAGTTTGAGGTTAAGGTGCAGTAGAGAGAAGAACAGATATTTTGCTTTGGGGCTGTGTAGCAAAAATCGAGTTGGCTTCACAAGATCTCTTGTGACCCTTCTATAGTATTTTCTGACTCTGAAAACTTCATCTTTTCACATGCAGAGTTAGACTTGCTATACCAGAAGCCTTTCTCCAGGAAAGCTAAAACATATGTTATAGGCGCATTTAATCACCTGTATGTGTCCTCTGGTGAGCCTTTAGGTGGGAGCTTTTTGTGTAAACCTTCCTACAGCCATTAAACTGGCAACGATGGACCCTCTTTTTGTTTTCCGGGATGTCCCCTCCGCCTACTGTTCCCAGGCTTCCTTCACCGTCGCTCTGTGCCCCGCGATTTGGTGGCGAAGGTAGTGAATGTGTCGCTACTAACTTTGCTGCCCCAAGTCCCACTTTCTTGGCCACTAGTTTCAGCGTGAGCGTGCCATCAGCTGTGGCGGTAAGAGTCTGCGTGGGTTTCACAAGATGGCGTCCCAACTCCGGGGAGGAAGGTGGTGTGAGGGATGTGACTGCGTTTAGCTGGGCGGGATTAACCCCTCCACTGACTTCTTTTAGCCCTGCGTCGGTACTCTTGGCGTTGGTAGGGGCATGGAGGTTTTTGGGAAGGGATACCAGAAGAGGTGGGGGTCTGGGCTCGTCGGATAAATTGGGCAGCAGAGGGTCCAACAGGTCCTCGTCGCTGTCTCCCCTCATGAAGGCTGGCGTAAGGAGGCAGTCAAGCTCCTCGTCGAAGAGCTCCGAAAGCCTTTTGGGCTCTGTCTGTAGGTACCTCTCCAGTTCGAGACATGTCTGCAGGAGAAACAGAAATGCATAAACATGAGTACGCTTTTGAATACTCTTAAGTCCAGGGATTTTTATAAAGGGAAAGGTAACCGTCTGAAAAACCACATGGTAAGTGAAACACGTGGTGCATCAACACTTTTCCAGTTGGTGTTGGTTTAGTTGGTCGCACTGTTGAATGTGTAAACGACTGCATCTGCTACATAGAGACTTTCGCACAGAACATTTTTCGAGTGCAGCTGATGGGCAAAATGTTCTGGGAGAGAAATTGAACATCCGTGGAATTTTTATTACACTTGCTGCGGTTGAGGGAATAGTATTTATCTATGTAGCGTAGGCTATTTTGTACGGTGCTTATTGAGCGAGAAATTACTGTCTTATTACTTAAGATACCTTTTCCCTCACTCTGTTTTTCCTCTGATGAATACTTTGGCAGACAGAGGGAGGACGGAAAAGAAAGACAGCACTATCATGGCTCACTGACTGCTCACTCAGCAGTTTCTTTTTCAGTGGTTTAACAATATTGTTCCCAAGTCACAGTGGCCAGTTTGGATATTAGAGAGTTCTGTTCAGTGTGTTGCGGTAAAAGCACTTTGGCAGTCAAATGGCAGTAAACCTTGCAGCTCTTTATTTCATGTCAGCTGTAAATTACACTTTCTGTACATCTCTTTTAGCTCAGACCAAAAGAAATTGTCCAAAATTGTCCATGTATTCCAAATTGAATACATGAAAATATATTGGGTCCCTTTGAATGTCATAAACCCTTGTGCATGCAGGGATTTCTTTGAGGTTACATTTTCAGACTAAACATAGAAAATTATGAGATACATTTCTAATGCCATGCAATCCCAGCTACTGCTTAAGTGAAACATTGACTTGAATTTACTTGAAGCCAAATGGTTCCTGTGTACTTTCTCTGACCTCACTGGCGACACTGAAAGAAAGGCACTAATACTGTACCATTAGCTACAATTTGACTCATGTTATGCAATAAAGCGGAGCCTTCAACAAAAACTAAAATAACTGAAACACGGTCCACTGCAGCAGCTACAATTCACCACTGCAAGCTCTCCCCTTCAGCTCTCCATTCATTTATGATTCTGAGCACTACCTGAGAGTGCATGAATTATCCATGCACTGAAGCTTTTTTAGCCATGTTTTAGCATGCAGGAATTTAAGCAACCAAGAGAGACCATGCATCTATTGGAATTATTCCATTATTGTCCATTTTGTAGGCCTTATTACTTAGTAGATGGTCTGTGGACATACCCAACCTGCTTTGATCGGAACAGTGCAGCATATGTATAAATTCTCTATATAATGCAGCTTAAAGCAACATGCCATTGAGAGATGGCAGAGGGTTGAAAGAACTTGGAATAAGCATACTATATTTTTTTACACACATCTGAGCAACTACATGAACGAAAAAGAAAGGAAAATGTAGATGAGATGATTTGACTCTTCTGGACTGGCTGCTGGTGTAGAAAGCCCCTTTATACCCTGCTTATATTGTGCACACTGAGCTCCATCTATTATAAATACAGTGCCAGGGGGTTTGCATGCAGCGCTAAGAGCCAATGTCAGACAAAGAGCGGGCAAAGAGAGGCGAGGGGGAGAATCGCAAAACTGTTATTAGCAAATGTGGATGCAGTCCAAGTTAGACACAAAGGGGAAATTATCGCCAATCTCAGAGTCAGTTCCTCTCGCTGTCTCCGCTCCCTGCTTGGATAATAAAGTCGGCACATTATCTAAACTAATGTGTTTATATCTCCACCCGCGTCTAACAAAACAGCTTTTTTTTTTCTAACCCTCTCTATTTTTTGAGGTTGAAATTATGATGATTTTTCGCTAATACAAATAGATTTTAATTAAGCATTTTGGCTTTCATCAGATGTCGTTTGAAGTTCTACCTCTTGATGCAAAACCGATCTCTCTTCTGCGCTCCTCTCTCTCTCTCTCCACACAGCATGCGCTGATGACTAATTAGCCACTCAAACGACCCAGCAAAGAGAGGCTCTTTATTCAGTTAATTTGCTGATGGGAAGCCTAAGTGTGTATGTGTGCGTCTGTGCTTGTATGTGTGTAAGATGTAGTCACTAAGAACAACACTTGAGTTAAAAGTGCTGTATTTATATATTTATCTAAAAAATAGAATTGGGACCGTAGCAAGCGCTGCAGCTAAACATTTCAAAAAGGGGTTTTAGAGTATAATGCAATAGAAGAACATTTTAGGTTTTCATCCCTGCTGGAAAAGCCATCTTAAACCAGCCCAAGCATGTTCAGCTGATTTTACAGTCTGCACAATTTGTATTTCAATTTGGTTCACAGTTCTAGTTTAGCAAGTCCCAAGCTGGTCTTCCAGGCAGCTGAAAAGTGCCCCATATCCCCTGTAAAACAGCCATTTAGGCTGGTTTGACCAGACTATAAGACCAGCAAACCACCATAGGCTGGTTTGAGATGCTTTTTCAGTAGGAACAGGAGAACATACACAGGGCTCCAGACTAACTTTTCCACTGGTTGCACTGGTGCTACCAACTTTCTCAGTTGGTCGCACCAGCATATGATTTAGTTGCACTTTTTTTTTTCTTTTGCTACATGCCATGGGATTAATCAATGCATGCTGATAGTAGTCTCAATCTGCATAACATAGATTTGCATTGATGTAAAAAGACTGACAATGACACAAGACCTTATATTAGCAAAAACATTTTAATCTTTTAACTATCAAATCACAATATTCTAAAAAAAAAAAATAATAATAAAGTTCAAAGTAAAAAGATGGCTATGAAAAAATAGTGGTATTTAATTTAATGCATTTATGTTGAGATTACAACATTTTATTTAATTAAATTAAGTTTTATGTAACAAAGTTCGGGAGGAGCATGTTCAGGTTCAGGAGCACGTTCAGGTAACCAATCAGCTCAAGATGAAGTATAAATAAAGCTTTTCCTCACCTCAGGTGTCTCAGCATCCCTCCACCACCCCATCACCTCACACTCGGCCAGGTCTACCCCAGTATAGGGATATTTTGCCCAAACCCAGAGTACTCCGAGTACTCCTGTAGATTTAATGTGTGAACTCGTGAAATGCATTTATGATAATTCATTGTCATGTAAATGTGTGCTCATTTTGACCACACACTATGCACTGTTAATTCAGCGTGTTTAGCACAGCAAAATAGACTGTGTGTAAACGATCTCTGCACTGCTACGCACCGCAAAATATTGATCTTGACATTGTTAGCGTCTTATTTTTTTTGTCGCACACTGTACATTTAACTTACACTGATTTAATTCCTAATTGGCACGTTTGTTTCACCATTAGTGTGCAATGCGCGTGACATGTACGTTCGTTAATGAATAAACTGCAAGTATTTTGCGGAAGAACATTGTAGCTCTCCATCAATGTCTATGGCGAGTCACGCAGGCACTGGGCATCGTCGCAGCCGAGCCCGGGATAAAATTGTTAGAATATAAATACTTATTATGGGCGTACCGTAGTGATTCAGTATAAGTCAAAAACACGTTTTGGAAAATGGATTCATGATGTACTCGTTCGTTTTGAACATACGGACTGCAACAGCTGCTGATACAATGCGTTCTGTTGCGCATGCGTGAATTTAACAGAGTACATGACTATGCACTTGCACAAATGCGACCACATAAAATATTAACTCGCACATTCTCAAAAAATGGTTGCAGTCTGGAACCCTGAACCTAAATCAGTTCAATGGTTTTACTGGCGCTTTTAAAGAACCCAGAAGAGTTTAATTTTTCCACTTTTCCACCAATATGCTGATCTAAAAGACCTATAATGTAACAGTCAGTTCCAGTCAGCTCAAGAACCATGCATAGTCAATTGGAACCCAAGAAAATGGTTCTTTGATGCACCTACCAATTTAAAGATTGTTGGCTGTCATGCAGAAATATGAGCTGAACAGGAGTTCCTTCCTACAAAACCTGTCCTAAGCTCTGGCAATGTTTTGTTCCATGAAGCACAAGCGGTGTCAATGATCTTGCGTTGAAATCTGTCTATATGACATAATTTTGTACCCTGCAGTGTTCATAACAATTTCCCAGGGTGCTGTGATTCCACCATGGCCATTAACACTTTTATGACCTAGCAAGATTAATATGCATCCTTCATGTATTGAAGGGCTTTTGGGCTGTTTGCACACCATGTGCATTTATCTATATTATTTCAAGTATTTTTGTAGGGTTAGCTACTGCACGATTACCTCTGTAATGACACAACAATTACCCAGGAACCCTAATAGACGACTTGTGCCAAGGGACACACACTCGCCATCAACCTTAGGAAGTGTTTCGAAACTCTATAGCCCATAAGGACCTCCCTCCAGGATATGTCTATCCATGCACCGAGGGAGATACCAAGCCGCCAGCAAATTTACAGTCGGAGGAATATCCTATCTGTCCCTGATGACATATAAACCATCATCACAGCAGGGTGGACATCAGAGTCATCTGAGGCCCTCACCGTCATGGATAGGATTTCACGGATCTTGCGTGCCTTTTCAACTGCTCTCTCAGTTTGGTTCCTGCACCTCGCTGGCTGAGCTCAGGGAGGGGAGCTGTCACTGCTGTCCTGGTGCTGGAGTGTTGGGGTGAGTAATGGAGGGGAGGCTGACGGGGGTCTGGGGAGGGGGAAATGAGTGTGGAAGAAAACAGCTGTCAAACACACACACTAGAATGAAGCTTGAATCTCTTTACTTTATCTACTGTCATAGTCCCATGCCCCTGTACCCCCACTCTGGGTATCCTGACATTTAGACAATACAGTTACAGCATGGGGCTGATCACAGTTTGTGATTTAATGCAGACCTCTGTATGCGGATGGCCAATTGACAAGTGGCCATAAAGCCAATGACTACAATCTCTTACAAGCAGATATCCTAACAAAAGGGCCAAAAAAACATGAAAAGAGACTCAGTAAAGCTGTTAATAACCAATAGAAGAGCACTTATGTGAAAAGTAAACATCAGTGTGGTACGATCCCGAACGGCTGCCGAACCTCCTTTTGATCTCTCTTGTGATTCTCCCCATCAAAGCAAGCGCAGTCAATAAACGTCCGCTTCCACTGCAACCTCACTCTCACAAAAAAGATGTCAGCAACTTGTTAGGAGTCTACGGAGACACGACTGCATCTGAAAATGTAGCCCCATCCTTTACACAACCCGTCACTCTCACTAAACTGCAACATTTGGACAACAAACAATTTGTATTTCATCCGACAACTGCAGAAAATCGTTGCATGCCGCTCACCAAGAAGCACAAGGACAGAAACACTGGGATATACTGTTTTTTCCTGTGCTATATATTAATTTATTCAAATATAAATTAATTTATAGGACCGTAATAAGCCTAAATTATATCTGTTAAGTCTCTTCAGAAAATGTTGACTAAACTGCTCAATTCATATGGATTAGTTTTACAATCTCTTTATTAACTTTTTGAAGCGTCAAAGTAGTTGCTGTGTAGACGTCTATGGAGGGACAGAAAGCTCTCAGATTTAATCAAAAATATCTTTATTGGTATTCTGAAGATGAACAAAAGTCTTACGGGTTTGGAACGATGTGGGTGAGTAATTAATCACAGAATTTATATTTTTGGGTAAACTATATCGATTCTTTAATTTGTAAAAATTACCACAATTAATTCATATTCATATTTTTCCCTGTTTTTTTTATATATATATATTTTGAATGTATAAGGGAATTCCAGGTATAAGGGAAAATATTATTTTTACTTGGTTACACAACATGGCATTTTTAGAAACATAAAATTTAAACTACAATGGATATAAGATAATTATTTTAAACCATATGAAACCAACATAATTCAAAGAGTAGATTTCTAAAACTTTTTTTTCATTGTGATTTACTTATATGTCATTGACCCAGAACCCTACTCAAATAAATGAAATCCACTTCTACTGTTTAACTACTACCTACAGCAGACTCGTCCTTCTGGCCCCTTCCTATGAAATTTTAATCAGCGGTCTGTGATGGAGTGACTTTTTGCAGACTCTCCCGCTGTGTAATAGCCCTCCTTTTTTTCCTGTTTCTGCACCTGTGTCATCCCTCCCTACCCCCTCTTACACTTCCATCTCCCCCTTTTTTGCCAAAACAGTGGAGTCCTCTGGAACACACACACACACACACACACACACACACACACACACACACACACAGACGTTCTCGAGCATGGCAAGGCAATTAGCACCCGGGCGCCTCTTCTTGGTCCCCTCTGCCCCACTTCGGCCTAGCCAGTCTGATAAACGCAGATTATAAAATGAATGAATGGCACAGACACATGTGGGAGATAAATGCTAACAGCTGTTAGCAGGGACAAGACAGATATGCTCTTTTAATTTGGGTGGATAATTTAATCCCGTTTCCCTTGGCCCTTGGCCACTGTTGCAGTGGATGGAGGCTCGTCGCAGGTCGTTTGTCAAGGCAAGGTCCCTGTCCTCCAATGTGCAGCATTTGTTTGCTGAGGAAAAAAGATGTAGCTAAGATAGAGGACACAAGAGAAACGTTTTACTTACAGCAGGCTGTGAATTTGTGCCAGTCAGCCTGCAGTTTGAGGGTGTATTTACAAGTGTAAGATCAGATATCTGTGTGTTTGAGCAGCAGAGAGCGATCTTGAAAATTGTGTAATTTTAGTGAAAAGTATGATGCTTCAATGCCTTGGCTAAACCATTTGTCATTCTTCAGTGACGTGCTAATGACCACCTGCCAGTGATTTCTCCACTGCTGCTTTTGCTGCATAGCTGAAGAGTTTGCTGAGATGGGTTATATGGATCGGTGCTGACTATTTGTCATTGGGAGAACGCGGGTAACATTTTAAGAATGATCCATTTTAAAGATCTCTAATATCCTGCTTCTGCCAAAAGAGACATCAAAACCCCAAGAGAAAACAATGCAGGTCTTGCCGAGGTGAAATTAAAATGTGCAGAGCTGCAGTATAATGGCGAAAAAAAATAAAAAAAGGGCCAATTATTCACTGAGGATGGTGTCCTATTAGCGAGTTGGCAAAACTGGACACTCGGTGACGAATGGGCCATTGCAAATAAGCCTGAGGCTCTGGCAAGCCAACTGCCTGAAAATTTTCAGGGCCAGATTTACTGAGCAGCTCTTTAGCGGAAGAACCTCTGCTCCAGATCTCTGAAAAAAAAAAAGACTTGGTTTTGTGTCACGCATTTACATATAGGTTTCATTATTGTTGTGGTTGCCTGGGAACCAGATGATATTTAAATCCCTTGTGTACATCTGCAAATGTAACTTGCATGGCTTGTCAGGAAGCCATTCTCCACAAAGAAAAAGCCAGATTCCGTAGGCTTATGCTGCAAATCTACACAGGCTTGTCATCAAGTTGCTCAAAACCACCTCTGCACTACACAGGGTCGCTCTTTTAGAAACAACACAACTTGATTACAAACAAGTGGCATTTATATAATAACAGTGTAGTTCTTCATTATGGCGTTTCAAATTGTACATCTTAATTGTAAATGATACCTTACAGTGAACATTTCAATTTGGTTTGCTGAGTAAAACCTGGCTTCGGTAGCTGGGTTTTCATCCATGAATATTCATTAAAATGCTGGATGGAATCGCCAAGATAAATGGATACATATATAAATAAATAGATAAAAATAAATATTCATATACTCATTTGAGGTGGATCGATACATTGAGTGTAAGACATCATGCACATAAACAGTGCTTATAAGCACATTTACTGAATAAATGCTTAAATGTGCATAAAAAAAGTCATTGTGATTGACTATTATTACCTCCCAGAACTGTCTGGGACGCTGTTGCTTCCAGAAGTAAGGCACCTGTAACAGATTGCTAGCAAACATGAAGCTTGTCAGAGCATAGGGATGCATGATGTGTCAGAACCATATCATATCAACTTTTTTTTTTTTTTTTTTTTGGTTTAAAATTGATCTGTTTCACTCCATACAGGTTATTTAAAAGTTAATCTAAATAGTTAAATATAATCTTTAGCAAATCTCAAAATGAATATCAATTTCCATACTGCGCATTATAATGTTATGATGCCTAAGTTTACTAATGTTTTTAGTATTGTATTTTTAAATAATTTATAGAATGATCAATATTTCTAATGATCAAATCGACATTTGTTTTTTTTCACTCAGCGCAAGCAATGGAAATGCTGCATGTTCCAAATTACATTTTGCAATATATTTAAAATTTTCTCATAATTGAAATTCGTAGTTTGGGTGGAAACCTGCCCTGTGTGTGTGTGCATTAGCTGCTGGGTTCACTGCTATGCTCCATATTTCTTTTCTTTATGTGTAGTGGCCTGTCTGTCTGCCAAACCTGTGAAAACGTGAGTGCTATGTTAAGTAATAACTGCAACTGCTTAATATGAAGACATTGGCTGCAGTTTAGTCTTGAATATCTGTGTGCCGAACTTGACCTTGCTCAAATGTGTACTTAGAGTAATTGAATCTCTGGCCCGGTCCCAGTGCTCAGGATCAGCCTGGCCAAAGTTCTATTTTAGATATAAACATATCTGACTTGTCCAAACATACTTGTAATAATACTGTCATCTGGAACAGTGAGTATCTGGATTATCGCTTTATAGTTCTTTGACCCAGAACAAAACATGTGGTATCTGTGCTACTCAATGATCTGTTCATCTGTCTGGCTCATTTCTATCATGTTTCCAATCTTGGATTATTATATATTGATGAAGGTAATCTCTGGAGCTGTTCTCCTGATGTGGCTTCTGTTCGACGCTCCCGTCAAGTCTTTTTTTTTTTTTCTTCTTGTCTCAGCATGTTCGCATCTGTTCAGAAACGATGTTACGTGATTCCACTCCAAATCAGATACTTGACACAAGACTGCTTCTAAGTGTTCGTAATGTCCCTCTTCTCGAAGACCATAAAAGGCACCATAAAAATACAATGTAAGGATGATCCCGTCGAGCATAACGGTTGTACAGAGAGCTCTGTAGAAAGGCTAAGCTTGGCTTTGGGTTTCAGATTAGTGTAAACTCCATGTACTCATTACAGTGTATCAATATTTACACTCGCACACAAAGCTAATTACATGTTGACCGTGTAATGCGATTTGCAAATTTGTTTTGAAATCCTCATCCCTTTCCCTGCCCTCCATTTTTCTTCCTAGCTTTGCTTCTTGCTTTTGCAGCTGCACCTTGTGACCGAGAGGGCCTCTCCAGTGCTGTTCCTGCTCCAGTGTCTCTCTTTGGCTGGTAAACATAGACCAGTTCCTCTGGGAAATGAGAGGAAACAGACAGACAGGAACTCGGCCAGAGATGAGCACAACAGGCTTGGCAGCTGTTTCCATAGCAGCCACATTGTTGGGTTTTGAAATGTGAAAAGACAGCAGGACACTGGTTTGGGACGTTATTGTGTGTGCTGCCTGTATCAGAAAGACACATTTTCCTGTTTCCATTATAAAGTGAGGAACAGAACAGTGAGACCAGAGTCTGGTGATGCATTGGAGTAAAGAATGTCTAAGTAACTGGACAACAGAGATGGCAACTCAGACACAAATTGACAAAAATTTGTAGGTTCGACTTGAATTAGAGACTAGTAAACAACACAAATCAAGGAGCGATACTGATAATCAAAAAATCATGATTCATAAACAATTCACTGTAAACAATTACCAGGTGGGTTATTTAATTATTTATTGCTTGATCGTTTATTTTTTGCTTTTTTTGTGAGCTATAATATAGTCATTACCATTTAAAGTTTGGAGTTTAATGTTTTAAAGTCTCTATGCTTCAAGGCTGCATTTATTTGATCATAAATACAGTAAAACAGACATACTGTATATGCCAAATACTATTACAATTTAAAATAACTGTTTTCTATATTAATATATTTTAAGTTAATATATTTGATATTTTAAATATATTTATTTTTTTCCACTGATGTAAAGGCTGAATTTTCAGCAGCATTTACTCCAGTCTTCAGTGTCACATTTTTCACTAATCATTATACGAGATGCTGATTTGATGCTCATGAAACATTTCTTCCTATTTTTAATGCTTAAAACAGTTCACAGCACAACAGAAGTGTAAACTATCAGCATTTGTATGAAATATATATTTTTGTAACATTATAAATGTCTTTTCTAACTTTTTATCAATTTAATGTGTTCTTGCTGAAAACAATTTTTTTGTATAAACTCTTACTGATAGTTTTGAATGGTATATGTTTCTCCAAAATCCTAAGTTAATGGTTGGACTTGAGATTCGACTTGGACTTGATATAAAACACTTGATAGTGGACTTGTAAATGTATCTGCTGGCAACATGACATCATGACTTTTGCATAAACATACACACCACTTTCAAGTCAAATGGCGTGTTATCTATATGCATTTTGAGCTCTCCACGTGTATGCGTGTATGTCTACGCCGTTAAATGTCCGAGTGATTCCGCGTGTATGCACACACAGTTAAATGTTCGAGAGAAACTAAGCAAAATGTAGATCTACATCTGGGGATCGATTATTTTTTTTTCCTAGGATGGTAGGGGAAGACTCATAAATGGTTTTAACCCCAGTGACGGGTAGGTTTAGGGACAGGGTTGTGGTAGGTCATAGATTTATCTATACAGTAATGAAACTTTAAGTCAACGGCGTTCATAAACACGTTGAAAAGCGATTATGCGTGTTGATAGCACACCAAAAATGGAAATACGAATTGGCGTGTCATACATAAGCCATTTCAAGAGATCAGTCTGCTGCTGGCCAAATATTTAGGTACATGTCTTTGCACTGTATAGGTTTTAGTCATCTTAGATTGTCACTGGAAGTCACCCAACCATGTTTGGTGAGAAAACACAAGCTAATAAAAATATTTGGCAGATTCTTCACCTAGTGAGGGAGCACAGGGATAGAAAAGCATTCATTCGCCATTGTTGTGGACGAATTTATCCTTGATGACAGCAGTTGGCGGAACATTAGCGCCCTGATCAGTTTCATGACATAACTGAGACAGCTTTATTAAGACAACAACACTTGAGGTCAGGAACAGGAAATATGAATCTGTGGCCGTTCACTCCATTAAAGCAACTGGAAATATCATTGAGCCTTTTCTCTACAGACACATGGCTCATTTTTCCACAATACGTTGAGTGAGCATGCATGTAATGCGGAACAAAGAGCAATGCTAATCATGCAAGATAACAACCAAGAATTATCTGTGCACTGTACCCTTAGAGGCAGGATTACTTCACAGATGGATGCTACTACAAGCAAAGACGTGTTATTGAGAGCATTATGACACACTTGGCAACAAAGATTAGCAAGCTAGCATGTTGTCTAGTGTATACCTGCTTTGAGCACCAGCTAGCTAAATAATTGCATTTGATACTGCATTCTAGCTAGGGGCCAGAACATGGGCACTAGTCTAGCCAAAATTAAATGGTTGTAAATTAAGCCTGCTATTCGCTATTGGGATACTTCTCTATTTTAGTTGTTCTGAAACCCTTTTGGGCTAGATTCTTCCAGTCCAGCCTTCAGTGCCACGTCTCATCAAAGCTTTTACTTGATCGGAGACTTTCAATAATTTAGGATTGACAGTGAAAGACAGTGTCTGCTGTCTTCTCCATCTGCATCCATCCACACAAGGAGACTTTAAGTCTGACATGGTGCAGCTGCAGCTAATGAATACCTCCATTTACAGATGGAAGAGGCGGCTTGGTTGCCAATCAGCCTTTGGGTGTGCTTGTATTGAGAGCTATTTCTGTGTACACAAACACTGGTTTTGCTTTTAAAGTATTGTAGGACTTCAGTAACAGAGGTCACAATAGGGACAAAGAAGCTGTGAGGGAATTGAAAAGGCACTATGGCTTCATCAGCACATGATTGTAGAGGACATAATACGACCTTGATCGTGTTCCCAAATGAACAAAGTCACTATTAACTCTTCATAAACTCAGTGAAGAACACCTGGTGAAATTACATTGGGGAGGGGGCAAACATGAAGATGTTTTTGTACCATGTGCTACAATGTAAAGTCTGTGAGATGACAAAATACGATTCTGGATTCATGTTTAATCATAACCAGACTGTATGTTGATCATGGTGTACTTGCTTTTTTTTTGTTTAAAGCTGCAGTCCGCAGGTTTTCCTCTTTGTCACCATCTCTCATCTTTCTGACATTGCAGTAAATCTAACAATCGCTTATAAGTTATCATATCATGCAAAACCATGCCAATTATACTTTGTTCTCAAATTGTTAATGTTAACAACATCAGGATTGCGTGACTGTGTAATGTCCTGCCAATATGCATCCTTGTTTTCACATGGGATCAGTTGCAGTCTCTTTTTTTTCTGTAGTCACCACAAAGTCCAAACGAAGTCTTTTACATTTTACAGCGGGCGAATCTGTTGTCACTGGTGATTGTCGTTTGAACCTTTCTGGATCCGCCATCAAATTGATGTTTAATTATATCAAGTGCTGTGAAAAAAGGCTATAAATCTCCACCTCCAACATCCTCACACGCAATATCACATACTAGCCAAGACTCCTCCTTTATGTGTACAGATGTAACGTAATGACGCCAAGACATGCTCGAATCTCCCGCGGAAATCCACCAGTACCACTGGAGTTAAAAACATTATTACAAGCTTACCGCTTTGAGCTAATCGAGCTAAGGGAAGCAGATAGTTTTAAAACTGCTGGTTGTGTATTTTCTCGAATATGTATTTTGGACAATTTTAAACCAAAAAAAGCTTTAAAAAGTAGGTGATCCATATGCTTAGTTAGCAGGAGAGTACCATTTACACACTCCTATATGTTCCTATTTAGTAGGGGGAAGTCTGCGAAAGTGACAATTGATTTATGTACACTATATACTGTAACCATACTGACCAATGGCTGATATTAGGATTTTCTTTTTTGGGCCAGTATTGGATATTTCATTGTTTTTGGTTTATTTTAAGTTTTAGATCAGCAATATTAAACATATTTAACCCTTTAAAAGCAAGAGCACTTTCTTTTTAAGAACTAATGCAGTTAACATGTTGCATTGCAGTGCTATGCCATAGAAGAACACGCTTAGCGCAATGATAGAGAAATGAGCAAGCGCAATAATGGATAGTGTGGGTACAGGAGGACATGAATGAGTCCTTACCATAGATGTGCCAAATGGGGGATAATCCCACTGACAAAGGCAGTAAGACTGCAGGCTGGTAAGAGGCGAGCTGAGCCTCAGAAAACCTCTCTCCGTCTTCTTTTAACTGGATTTGTGGAGCGGGGCTGCTGTTTATCTGTGTACAGGGTCGGCTAATGGCCACTGGCTGGCGGCACTGGGGTAATCTAATCAGGATACAGCGATTTTCATTAAATCGCTCGGGCTGGATTATTCCCCGTCACAAGCCGATTGAAAGGGGACATTTTTAAATGGGGTTAACAGCTTGTTATAAGATTGGGGAGTCTAAGTAAGGGATACTAGTGATGGGGGGCTCTATTGTGACTGATGCCAGGCTAATCTTCATTACTCAATGCAAAGAGAATGCCACATGGGTGGGGGGATACAACACGTGGAGACAAAAGAGAACAAGAGGAAACAAAAGAGAGCTGGCCGTCAAGGACCAAGCTGGAAGTGGGGGCTGAGTTGGAGGGCGTTTTGTATCGTAAGATGCATGGCCCTCTGGGTATTGTATAGAGATCTCTGGTTACATACCATACTGTAACAGGCAACAGACATGACTAATAGGCCAAGTTCTCAAAGGGAGTCAATTTCAGCTACAGTCCCATTATCAGGCACTTGTAAAGGTCTATACCCCTAGGAGACATAAAGAGTTCTCTTTATTTCACCAAGAATGTCTCCTATCTCGGTTGTGGCGACAAACACAGGAACATATTTGAAGCACTATAAATGATTGTGCCCTTTAAATTGATGATATTTAACACAAATTCCTTGCAACTTAGCTCCTGGCGACCTCATATTTAAAATGAAACTTCTTGAAGGAAGCTGTTTTAATGTAAGGCTATTATTGGATTTAAATATTATTGTCTTGAGAGCTGTCTTTTGGATCTACCTCATACATCAGCACTTCTATTCTGTGCATTACAAGCAGGATACCACATGGAGAGAAGATTAAAATTACCCTGGCGTGACAGCTCTGGCACTGGTGTGAAAGGGTTGTTTCTTCTCATTCTCAGTTATGTCACTGCCAGGCAATAGCTCACATGACTTTGGGTTGCAAGGACTTCAGGTTCACTGTGTCAGCTCTCTAACATTGTCTGTCTGTGTCTGCAGGACGGAGCCTCAGCCAGGGACCCAGCAGGTGCTCTCATTACCTCTATCCCACTGTAGGGACTCTCAGTCAGACCTCTCTGCATTCTATGCCCTGCAGTGTGCCATAAAACCATGGGAAATTCACATCTAGTCAAGGAACAGCAGGGGAGAAGTGAAAAGCCCAGTCTTATTCATTGACCAGTCAGTAGAGGGGACTGTCTAATAAATGGACTGATAAATGTCTTTGGTAAGTAAATAAAAAAATAAAAAAATGCTGCTAACAGGCTTATTCAATGGTGTGTTGCATTGCCCTTGTATAAGCATATTTAATGTTTGTAACAAGGATTTTTGGGTTGAAATATTGGTTTAGAAACCACTGTTAAACAACTTAAAAGACAGTACAGTATATTTTACATTTTGCTGTAATGGCATCTTTTTATGAATGAATGCCAGTATCATTGATACTAAAACTGGTACTGATATACATATTTTAAAACAATACTGATAGAAATTTAACATTATACCGTATAATTGAAAGTTATCAATTTCAACATTTATTAGGCTTTAAAAAAATAACGGCTTTAATTTAAGTGAACTTAAAACAATCTTCACATAAATATTCATGATTGCGTTTAATATTAAAAATATAAAAAAAATATATTGTCCTGCTTAATATTTTGTAAGAAAACAGTATATTTTTCTCCAGCATTCTTTAACTAGAAAGTTCAAGTTACAAGTTTGTTTAAAACTATTTATTTGAAATCTTTATTATTCTTTTTTTTAATAATCTTTTGTAACCATCTACGTTTTTACAGTCAGATCAATTCAACACAGATATAATATATCATAAAAATATGTTGTAGTAGTAATGACTTCTGAATAAAGAAGTGTAATCACTTATTAATGCATTATAATATATAATAATATATTAAATCAAATATTTAATTACAGTATATTGACTATTTGCCAGTTTAAGAGTTTCCTTTATTTTTGCCATTTTCGGTTTCTTGTTTCAGCCCAAGCAATGTATCCAGAATGTTCATTTACAGTAGGTGCATCACTTTGACAATCAAGCATGATAACATGACAACCAAACATATGGGTTTAACAGTGTAACATCATGCTATATATAACCCTGGGTGATTCTTTATAATCAACCACAGGATGTGAGCTGCAGGCTCTACAAGGAGCTCTCGTGGAGAGGAAACACTACATCTATCTGAGCTTCCTGTCCCATACGAGTAGCACGCACAACGGCTTGACCAGCCAGCTGAAAGGAAATGGAAAAGGAAATTGCATAGATGGGATGCAGGGGTCTATGCCTTGCTGCAGATGCAATGACTGGAGCAGAGAGAAGTTATGTAACCCCACTGGGCCTCCATGCTCTGGCTGCAATCCTGCTGATAAGCACACAAACATTTTCTGGCTGGAATCTGTGTGGACAAGTGCGGGCACGCTACCCTGAGGGGAATGGATATGGTAACCTGTCCAATCTCCAACTTAGCCCCTGGATCTGGCCGCTGTGACGGACAAAGGCAGTTATGATAACAGGAATTCAAGACCCCTCCCAACCCGACAGCTGCCCCCACCAGTCTTTGTGCAGTGGGGATTTTTCACGCACGAAAGGGTCCAAAACAAAATGAAGAATGCAGATTAGAAAAGCCGCTTAAAAAATTAAACAACTTGCCCGAGCCTGTTTGCGAGGCTCCTCACCTCCAAGAGATAGGAGAAGGCCGGTCATTTCTGGTTTGTGTGATAACTGACTGCGAGGATTTCCAGCCCAATTTCTCAGTACCAGGATAGGCATCCCAGTTAATTGCCATCGCTCACTTAAGTGCACGCAAATGGCCTTTTCATCCCTGAATCTGTCCTCTTTATAATTATCCTGCAGTGTGGTAATTACACAGACTCTGCACAACTGGTATTTGGTATTTTATGGGACAACAAACTCCTTTGCTATTTTCTGGTCTCTTCCACCTGCTTTCAAGTACACAAAGCCTGTCTTTGAAAGCCCATCTCTGGGGATGTTTACGAAAATCACAGTATTGCTATTTGCTGGATGCTTCCTAAGTATGTAAGCTGGAGTGATGAGGTTGTCGTCTGTCATGAGAGGAGAGTTAGAGCTTTGACGACTGCAATAAAAAACGCAAAAGCAATCTCTCAGAGAACCTTCTATGACTTTGTTACATGCTAGCAGAGAAATTGTCCTTTCCATCTAGATGTCTCATTACCGACGTGTACGGGAGGATTTACAATGAAACAATCGCCTCTCTTAGCTATTAAAATACTGGCATTGATATAGACACCTCAAATCAGATGTCTGTTTCACCGATCTGATAGCGCTCTCGTGCACGCTTGGAATACGCAATGGCAAGCTTCCCCTGTGTTGTGACGTCTCAATCCTTGGGTGTCCTGTTTTCTCCACGTGGCTATCAGCCCAGCTCATCTCTCTAACAACAGACACAAAGCCCAGCCACTCTGCCAGTCAGCCATAAATGAAGTGAGGTGGGAGGGAGCATTTGATCATGAACTGATGCATAAGAGCTTTTTTAGTAGGAGCAGAGGACCGCGGCAAATTTTTTGCGATGAAACAAAGTCCGGATGAAATCCCCCATGTCTTTATCTATTTATTTATTGTTAAATGGACTTTGCTGTGCACCTTTTGCTGTATGAGCATATGGGTCAGTGTTGTATTTTTTTTTTTTTTGTCCACTGATATGAGCGTGTTTTTATTTTTCATTTTGGTATATTTTCTGCATAAATAAAAAATTAACACAATTAAAAATTTAAATATCAGATAATTTAGGCGATTAGTTCATGTTGTAAATTATAATTAGGTGTGACTTACCAAAATGTAATGATATTTATGAATCAATTATTCATGATAGATTCAATTCAACACACACAGACACACACACGCTCGCATTTCTTGAGATATCAAAAAAAAATATTAAACCAACATAAATACAAAGACTTAATTAGATTTTTAAAAAGATTTATCATTTTCTTTATTTTTTATTTGTCGCTGACCAATATCAGACCCTTAGCTTTTAATTTAGGATTTCGTTTCTTTTTTTTCAGTTCGCTCCTAAATCTCCAGCCTTATCTCTTCCAATGTCTATCGTTCATGAATGCAGACACGCACACAAAGACTCCTACGCAAATCCAGCCCACACACTCCCAGCAAAAGAATGACCTCATCCCCCACCTCCTCCCTTCCTACTCTCTGCACTCTGGAGCAGCTGGGCCGAGAGTGAGGTCACCTGAGACGGCGAGGGCCCGCCCCTTCTGACTCACTCCCACACAGCCTTTTACTGTGATGGCACTTTGAACCCAATTACCAGCATCTGACAAGACTGCTACAGTGACATAAAAAGAAACCTAACTGGGACTTGATGAATGCCTTTGCAGTCTATTAATTCCTCACTACAATGGAAGCTGCAGAGAGAAAGACCTTTGCCAAGAGTGCATGGTGTATGTGGGCATGCAAAGTTGCACTTGACTGTGCCCAGTTTTTCTCTCTGGGACAGCCACGCTTTGAAGCCACCGGGCTTGTAGACGTGGTGGGACGGCTGCATGGCAGGTGCTCCTGCTGCCGCCACACCTGTCTGCACTGCAGGGAGCCCAGTAAAGGAGCACCTTGCCAAAATTCCCCAAACCATTGCTGATTATCACAAGGTCACGAACGCAATGACAGCATCATTGCTAGGACGAGGTAGTGACTCCATGATGGATCTCAGGCATTACCTCATCATTTTACTGGAATCTACAGTGCAGTTGGGCACATTTAGCACTTTGCATTTGACAAAGTGGGTGATCTCATCCTGAATATTGTAGCGCAAGAGATGAGTCACAGGCACTCAAAATGTACAATTGAGCCGTTGGCCTGTTTGAGGATCGCCTGAGGGGGGAGGGTACCGCAAGAGCAGGAGTGCCAGCGTGATGCGTTCACGTGTGCGCAGATGCTGGCTAGTCTCTGCTGGGTTTGCCTGGTGCAGTGGCCCATGCTTAAAAGCCCACTTATATGCCGCCTGCTCCACTGAACCTAAGAGAGGTGCCCAGTAGGCATCTCTCATACTAACGCAAATCTTTAAACAACCTTTCTGATCTGCCTGCTGCAACCCGCCATACCTATACATAGGCTACACATAATAACTGGAACTTCCACACAGACAAGCCCCGATTCCAACAGAGCCAGGCTGTTCCCTCAGGTATTCCCGACAACATTACAGATTAAAATAGCAGCCGACCCACATAGCTATACACTGGCTCAGCCTCGCCTTCAGAGAAGGCAGACTTTACGTTCTTGACTGCAAACACCTTACCATCGCTGTCATTTTTGCACTTCTATTCCAATGCTTCGCACCCACTGTGCGGTCATAGCATCCAGGTGCTTTTTAAAAATGGTGCTAAAAGAACCTGGTAACTCCACCAAAAACACTAAAAAGAATGGTTATTACAGCCAATTTTTGTATAAATTATGTTATAAATAAATTATAAATTATTTATAAGTTATAATAAATTATGGAGCAAATGGTTGAAAGTGGGTCTGTCTGTGCAAAACAAAGGGAGAAGGCTGAATGTCTCAATGAGCACGACAAATACTCCCAAGGTCGCTGGTCGTCAGCACATGACCCATTTAACTGAGCCATAACAAACTGGAAGGACTAAGAGCGGCATGTTTGTTCTGTCTCCCTCCCCAAAACCACTCAGTAGGACTCGCATTACACAACCTTCAGGACTAAAGCGCATTTGAATTTAGTGTGGACGTAGTGGGGGATATTGTTTGTTAGGACAGTTCCGTTTTAAGAAAGATTTCTAAACGCATTACAATTTTCAAGAGGAGCAATAATACAAGAGGAATTATAAGAGCAATTGGGAAGCTATGTAATGTGTGTGTATATACATCTACATATACATATACATATACATATGTAAACACACACACACACACACACACACACACACACACACACATATATATATATATATATATATATATATATATATATATATATATATTAGGGCTGTGCAAAAGTTAATTGCGATTAATCGCATCCAAAATAAAAGTCTGTGTTTACATAGTATATTTGTGTGTGCTGTATATAATTATTTTGTATATATAAATACACACACATGCATGTATACGTTTAAGAAAATGTGTTATTCCTATATAAAATATTTATATTTATATAATATAGATTATGTATTTATATATATATACAGAATTTAAGCGCAAATAATTCTTAAATATATACATGCATGCATAGGTATTTATATATACAAAATAATTATATACAGCACACACAAATATATTATGTAAAACAGACTTTTATTTTGGATGCGATTAATCGCAATTAACTTTTGCACAGCCCTAATATATATACATGTCACTATTATTATTATTATTATTAGGTATTTGGTATTCTAAAAAGAATTGGAAAAAAAAATCCAAGTCCAGGCACTCTGAAATGTTTGGTGTTGTTTATACTAATTGGGACTTATTTATAACCTGACTTATTTTCTCACACTGTGATTTTAGGTTTCACAATAAAAATTGTATAATCTCACCATATGACTTTATTTCTTAATAACTTTATCTAACAACTACCCATTTAAAATGTTACTCAGCTTTATTAGGATTCAGCTTTTGTTTGAGTTTGGTGGAAAAGCAAAGCATGCCAGCAAATGTGAACAGGTGGGTCTCACAGCAGAGCAGCTCAGAGCCGCCTCAAGGAGAAACAAGTAGAGCAATGCAGATCCTTAGCCAGAGCTATATCAGGTATACAGTATGGCACCTGGCACAATTTACAGAAGGTCTGGCCTGCCTAAAATAAAAGGCTTAAAATAAAGCTTACACAATATGGCACTTGCACCAGCTTAGCAACCATCACAAGGGGCTGTAACCAGTATAACTGTAACAGTACGGCTGTTGGGTTGATGAACGGAGAGGATGTTGGCAGTTGTCCATGTGGAGGGAGAGACTTTTGGGGCAGGGGGAAGGAAAGGGAGGCCTGCGGGTGGGGGGTGGGTGATAGTGGAGAATCCCGTCAGTAAACAAGGGCTTGGTTTCCTCTACTGAACTGGCAATGAATTGGGAGGAAGTGGTAACCGCACACTTCGAAACTCGCTTTCGAAGAGCAGAACCTCAAACATACTTTGTGTGTGCTTGATGGGGCGGTCCTGCCTTCTGAACTGTGCTCAAAGTCAGCTCTCTAGTGAATTAGCAGTATGCTCTCTTTCACACCGCCAGGTTGAACACACACCGGTTGTGTGCCCGGTGCCAGGGGGGCATCTGCCCTTTTTATTTTCTCCCCATGTAATTACTGAGCAGAACTGTTAGTTAGGTGAAGGGCTCTGTGAGGGTGATGTATGCCAATCCTGCCTGCACACCTCTCAACATAAGAGACAGATATGTGGTTGTACCGCTTTCCTATTTTAATTCATTGTTTTGCATAAAATATCTCAAGTGCATTACATGATGATCGTTCTTTAAATTGACATGCCTTCTATTTTGGAGATACATGTATCCAGATATACAAAGGAACTTGTTTGATTTTTCAAATTTGAACAGACCACTTGATGCAAAATGTCCAATAATCAATGGCTGTGCTTTAAAAGGACAACGTCAGACAGGGCCAAAATGGGTAAGAGAGCAAGAGAGAATGAACGAGATGAGGAAATGGATGAGCTAGTGAAAATAAGCAAGTATAGTGAAACTGGACAGGCACAACAGGAGGCTGGAGTGATGCCAGATCCTGTGACCATCAGAGAGAGACGATATGCAAATATGGCAAGCTGGGTATGATAGGCTACAGTGGTTCTCAAACTATGATAACCCTCAGTTTCCTCAAGAATGCATTTACTACATTTTTTTATACTTTTCTTTCTGTGCACAAAAGAGAATATTATTATGTTTGCGCTTATAGTCTTTGAGATACTGCACTGAGCAGTTTTGAGAATCATATCAATGAGACACAGATGAGAAATGTTCCAAATGAATACATATTTTATTAAAAGGTATCGATGTGATTGAGTTGGATTGTAAAACTTCTAAATATTATTACTGTGTTGTTTTAGATGCTGCTTCCACAGATCTGCTAGAGGCCAGTCAAGTATACATCAGTTGGTAAGTGTGCAATATGAGTGATTGGAAATGAGTATTGTTATTAATCAAAATATAATATTATTAAAATCTGTGTCATTACAACAAAACAAACCCCAAATTCATCCCTTTACACTTTAATAATCTTACATCAAATTATCAACGAGCCCAGCCAGTGTATTAATTCACAAGTTTTTACTTCAAGTTGTTTCAAGGTCACAAAACACAACCTAACGGCATGTTATACCCAGTGGAAAAGTACCTGTTGTTGGCCATTGTGTTTTAATGGGTGTTGTGACCTGTGCCCTAATTGTGTCCATGTCACCACCACCAAAACAAACAATGAGCTCACCACTCCTGTTTGGCAGCTTGACAACAGGTATTTGGTGATTCAGACCTGAGCTTCCTGCCACTCTGAAACCCAATATGAAATCACTACTCCACTAGACAGAAGACTCTGAATTCCTCTAGAGGAAATGCATTTTATGATTCAAATTGACCAGTTATGTTGCTACAACATCTGCATGCTAAAAAAAAATACAATTTGATATTGATGGAAAGACTCAGTCACCTCTGATAACAGATCACTTTAAATTGTAATAAAGACGCATTGATTTTCTGTAAAGCTGCTTTGAAACGATGTGTATTGTGAAAAGCGCTAAACAAATAAATTTGAATTAAGTAGAATTTTACATCTGGACACAAAGAACTGTGATGTGTACATGATAGAATAGGTTGTGTACGTTTTAGTGCTGTGATGTCAAACAAGGTGACATGACAAGATTTATTTGCACTGACTGACTTCTGAATTATTGTCGGTTGTTTTTGGGTATAATGTGCTTTTTGGGTTCTAACTGTATTTTTGTATTGTTTAGGGCAAATTTCTTTAAAAAAAGAAACCAAGATGATGTGGCTTAAATTTGTCATTGCCTAGCTGACGAATATGAACATTAGACAGTCTGGCAGCAGTCCAGTTGGCCTTATTGCGCATTCCCATCTGGACAATATCAGTGCAGGGAAATTCCAGAAGGCCAAGAGGCTAGAACTAGTGCAGGACCGTCAGAGATGAATCTCACATCAGGAGCACTTGAATAAACACGAGACATCCTTTACTTTCCTCCTCTGCTCTTTTCTCTCTTCATTTCTTTATTTTTACCTTGACATTCTGCAGGGCTACTTATAGCTGGTTTGGAATACTAATATATATATATATATTATATGTATATTATTCATACCATAGTCCCTCCTTGTTTATGCAAAACAATTTTTTGCAGAAAAAGAATTGCTGTCGTCTTAACCCTCTGAGACCTAAGGGTATTTTTACAATAAATTTTCCGTCTGGTGTCATTTACTAAAAAAGCTTGTAAAATATCAACCCTTTGGTGCACAGACAATTGACACACCTCTTTTTTTTCAGGACAAATTGAACTTTCAGCATATTTGTGTTACATTGATGTCACCTGAATGTAAAATAAGTTATGGGACCATAAAGACAAATGAAAAAATAAATCGGAAATGGAATCACTCAATTATTTATTGAAATCACACACAAATAAATAAAAGCTAAGCAATTTTCCTCTGGAAAATAGTTTGTTCATGTCTTTGGAGTCCTGGAGCACAGGAATAAACATTATAACTTGTACAGAACAAAAAATATTGACATTTTTCCAAAAGAAGTCCAGGCGTTTGGGGCCTCATGAAATTCACTGGTGCCAAGCCTCAAAACAGTTCCTATCAGCAATCACACAGAGGGCCACATCACAGGTTTTGCATTTCTATTTTATTTATTCTTTTATTTATTATGTTCTTTTTATTCTTTTATAATACATTTATACTACTAATACTTTTTTACAGTAAATAAATAAATGGCACTTCAGCTGGGTCTATCCTGGTAATCTAGTTCCTCATCTGTCAAAAAGCTCTGTTCTCCTGAAAATCCTTCATCCTGCAATGCACCAAAATAGACCAGCGCTTTATTTACGTCCATTTCGCTGTGTTTCTCTGTGAATCGCGCGTCTCCGTGAGTCTCTCTATCTCTCTACACTGTATCAGCGCTTGGTTCATGCGTAATGACGCACACCAATGTTTACAAAGGATCAGCCTGTAATTGGTCAAAAACCATCACGTGAAAACATCACGTGATATCCAGGATGTCCGCTAGCATCAAGCTAGCGGCAAAAATGACCGAATATTTATGAATTATGGGCTTCAAGATTATCAAAGTTTGACATAAAGCGTTTGGATTTATTGCTGAAAACCTCTGAAAGGAAGCACAAGTTCCAGGCTGGATAGAAAACCTTCTGTAAAGGCTAGAAAGAGCCGAAAGACACCCCCGTGATGGCTAGCTCGTTAGCTTTCTGCTGGAAAAAACGGTAAGAAAATCGATAAATCTGTCATCGAGTTATGTAAACATTTATCGGAGGTGACGTGTGGCATCGTCGACGACGCCGTCGGGCTCAGGGGGTTAAACAGCATTGAGGTACCATTTGCAAAGGGAAAGTATTGATTTCCAATCTCCTTTTTTTTTTTTTTTTTTTTTTCAGGGGGGTGTGAGAGATATCATCAGGCTGTTAGTCTGAGTTTGTATGCCTGTGTGTGCACTTGCACTTAGAGAAAAATGGCTGGTTCCTCTCAGACTGTTAATCAAATCCTTGAGTGGCTAAACTGCCTCTCCATCGAGACCAAGGGAAACGACAGGCCTCATGCATAAAGATGCATCCCAAACACTCATCTTTCTCTGTCTTTTTCTCTCTCTGTCCATCCTAGTACTGCTTCTCGTCTCCATGGGCTGATAGACCCTCGAGAGACGGCAGACAAATGACCCACACCGTCTGCACCATCCAAGAGCTACTCAATCATGGCCCCTGAAAAGCTCTTGATCCCTACATAACAATACCACCTCCATCAGCAATCACTCGCTGGCATGGGGATAATTAGCATGTTGCATGCATGGATGAGGGTAGGTATATTCAGTTTAGCATGCACTATTATTGGATCAAAAATCATAAACATTTTCCCCAGAAACTATAGATTTAAGTACACCCGTTTCCTGGAGAAAGATCTTAAATTGCATCTGTGGAATCTGTGAATCAATTGCAAGCTGTGAATCATCTGCAGTTCCTTAGGCAGCATTTGCGAACACACGTTTCCTTGTGCCCTAAGCTACGTATTGTAGGTGACACACTGTTAGACAAACAACAGACACGCTCAGTGAAGATAAGCATGGACCATTAGCGCCTCAGAGATTGCGTGGCCAGATCGAGAGCGAGATCACTTCCAGTGCTTACTGGAAACAGATAGACTGTTTAACATAATCAGTATTGCTCCGTGTTTCTCATAACATTTACAAGATTTACATGATCTCATCATTAATGCACTGGTTTGGGCTGCTAAGGGATATATTTGGCTTGAACTTGAGGGAAACTACAATGCTTCCTTGAAATGTAGTCCAAAGCTTAATATTCAACTCCCCCAGCTTTATAGTTGTATATTTCCTTTATTTTAAACACTTTTGCATTGTTGTTTTCGTACTTATTTCCTTGGCCATTTTCTGATTGTGTTTGTGTACTATGTGCCTTCTGTACACTACTGTGGTTTTATACCATGCCATTTTATAGTTGTTTGTACATTTCAAGTCATTGTAATGGAAAAACATCCTGGAATATTCTTTAAGTTATGACATTATTTCATATCATTTTTAGCCCTTGAGTTTGTTGAAGGTTGTGTTCTCTGGAAATGCTAATTATCCCCCAATCAGCAAACCTATGTTTGACTGTTCAAAAACCTACCAACTGCCAGTTTGATGCCGTCTTTGATCTACCTCTAGTGCTGAGAATAAATTATAGAGAATTGCCAAATTTCATGGTGAACGATATTTGGTAAACAGAGCACACAGTCTATGAAGGTGAGCTAGCGCTGCGCTTCAAATGCTAATTATCTTGTGAAAGCTGTTTCACTTTAATGTAGTAACTCAAAATCACAGAATAATAGTTGAGTCGGGGATTGCTTTTTTTCTCTCTATCATTTCCACAGCTTGTTATTTATTAGTTTGCCCAGGCCTGTCATGCATGCTCGTGGTTACAACTTTTTTAACAAAGAGATGGAATTCAACATGAAATTGCTAGGTTGCATCAGAAGCTGCCTGTGCTAAAGCTTAGTATGAACTTTACTCAAACGTAAAAGGAGAATGTGACTGAAAGGTCCCCACTTCAAAGGGAAACCTGGTTCAGTCCTATACATGAAAGACCCCTGCTACACCTCACTACTGCCTAATTACTGTCAGCTGTCTGGGGGCTGAGAGATCTGCTGTGTCTGGGATCTACGCTTTTGCAGTAGTCGCTAAGGTTGTTTATATTTGAGCTACAGTGGGTTTTTGTGAAGGCGAATAGTAATCGTTTCTATCTGTCCAAGTATACATGGCACAATGTGTAACCTATACTATTTAAAGGGTACTTTGGAGCAAGTGCACAAAGCAGATGCAAATTTTAGTCAGATTAACTTGTATATATCTTTGCTGCAATTGTATTATCCAGATCTGTTTGTAAAACTTCTCAAAAATCAGACTAACATGAGTTTAACCTGACTAAAGACTGACATAACACTTTTTAAAAATGTCAAATTATTGCTTTTGTCTGACACAGAATTTTAAAGTGCATTTTGACTGCACACCATACAATCTGAATCATTAGAGAGATATAGGTAGGCGGGAAGAAATATAGACAACTCTTTTGCAATCTCAGATGATGACCTGACAGTGATTCAAAGTCTATACTAAACCCAGACAGTGCTTGATTTTGGCCTGTCTAGTCACCGGCAGAGGCAGCATACAGGAAATGCCCAGAACAATGGGTTGGTTTATGATGTCATACTAATACCAACACAGTGGGTGACTTATGAATGCAGTCTGCTCGCCGGTCCCTGCTATTATACGGGCCGGTCGATAATCCAGTGGAAACAAAACAGCTGACGAGATCAATTAAGTTATAAAACTTTATTTCAGCAAAAGGATCACACAGAGTGACAGACACTTTCCATTGTGGGTCAAAAGCATGTACCACCAACACAGAGATTAATGGAGCTTGTTGACTGGTTAAGCAAGGGCCACTGAGGTCAAAACTGTTGAAGGGGAAGGGATGTGTCAGAATAGCCAAGCCTCCACAGATGCGCTGCATATCATAAGATAACTTTTTGACAGCTTATTTATCTTGATGTGGGATATTTCAACGCATGCCTGAGCATTAGCATGGACTGATAGACCTGTTAACACTTCAGAGAGGCCAGTAGAACAGGTTTGATGTTGAATGCCAAGGTGTTTCCCTCAGAGTAAATTCAGTAAGTGAGGACATCACCACTGACAAAACTCAGGTTGTTGAATCTTAAATGCAGCACAAAGCTTTGAGGGTGTCTAAGGATCCTTCTTTGCCTAAACCGGCAAGTCTCTCCCAGTAGATAAGTAGGATCTTACTACATTATCTCAGTCTCTGAAGACATTGCAATGTTACCACTCACTCTACAGCTTCAGGGGAGCATGGTGTTGTCAACAAGGTAATGCGTTTGCCCATTAATTTGGTGTCCTGGAGCTTTACCAATTGCAGAAAAAGAGCAGAAAAGGTCTGTGCTGTCAGAAGATACACTGTGAGAAAGCAGCTGTGTTCCTCAGGGTATTACATAATGCACATTTCAGTGTTCACTGCCCAGAGAAAGTTTGAATGCCTTCAGCTGGAGCAAGCTCAATGTAGATAGAGAAGGAATGTGATAAAAGCATGGATGGAAGCTAAAGGGCTGCAGGGGAGAATTAGCAAGAAAGAGTAGGGGCAAGGATGTTATGATCCTGCTGTCAGGTGTGGAGCCTCCACTGGAACACTGACGTAGCCTGACTGAATTGAAATTCATTTTTAATGTTATCTTGTAGCCTCTTTCTCTACCCCCATCCACCGACCTAACTATCCAGCCCTTTGGTTCGAAAAACTACTGGGCTGTGAAATGCAAAAACTCACAGCACAGAATATGCACGCAGTGATATTCATCATCTTTTCAAACTGGGGTTCTCTGGGACAGACCAGTCTCAACGTTTGAGTGCTGGACCGCGTTCATCTCAGACTGCTTCCTGCAGCTTCTCTCAGGGGTTTACATGACCCTGCTCAGACGTGTTCCAGTTCTACTGACTGTGATGTGTCTGTATGGGTCAGTCGTCTGCCCTCCAGCTGCCAGTGAGCTTTGAGAAGTTCACCACTTCTCAGATTCTTTTTCTCAACCTTTACCGTGAAAGCTATTGATAGAACAGGGGGAAAAAGAGTAGCTCTTAGGTTTTGCTGGGATTATCAGGACAGCCAAGTGTCATGGGTTCAGACACTTAGAGTATTAGTGGAACACATAGAGTAGTAGTCCTAGGTTTGGTATGAGTGTGCAACAATTAGACCCTGCTTCAGAAATTTGAATGAAGCCATTTGGAGTTAGATGGCAATGGAAACTTTCTAAACTAAACACTCAACGACGAGAAGAAGAGTGCTGTAAGGACAGGTCTGCCAGACTGTGTAGACAAAGAGACAGAGAGTGACCCATTTTTGCTGTGACACACAAAAAGGCCTTCTTGTCAGAGGAGGGCACACCAACAAAGGCCCACGTGGTGTGTTAGCTGATGGAGGACAGATGGATGGATGGATGCACACAAACAGACTCAGCCCCCCAATCGTCTCTTAGGTGATCCTTACTAATTGGCCAGGCTGCCTTGACTGCCTCTAATGGTGGTGTTTACTGCCTCTGCTTCATTCCCCAGGCCACTCCACCTGCTCTTGCAGCCTCCAGTGATGAGCTCTGAGAGTCATACAGGGTGGAACTGCTTGGGGAGGGGGGGTAGCGCCAACAGGGGCTCTCTTGTTGCACAAACAGCCGCTCTTTGAATTAACCTTGCTTGCGGGTCATCGCCAAAATAATCACTCCCTTCTCTACCCTTAGAAAGGTTCGCGAGTTGTGATTACAGCAAGCCGCCCTCTGTGTCTCTGTTTTTTTTTCTCTCTCTTCTGTGTCTCTTCTTGACAGTGAGAGATAGAGTCTTTGTTTAAGTTGGGGGAGACAGTGCCAGCAGTCTGCGTTCCTCATGAGGAATAGATGCAGTGCACGTCAGGACTTCATCACGTTCGGTGGACAACCTCTCGTCATCCCCGAGCACATCGCCTCTGTCACTCTCCCCTCTGTGACCCTCGCGCCCCATCCCTGGTCGAAGCCTGAGCTCTGAAACTCAATTCACCCGTATCACATCCATTAAGGTCTGATTCATGCTCCACTCGCAAGGGACCGAGCACAGCTATCCATCTTGTCTCCTTCTCAAAGGGTGCTGTTTACCTTGCAATGGCAGATCTAGGGCTACACTTTAAAACTATCCCAACTTGTAAAAGAATCAAACTTTAACTATGATGCTACTCAAAAGAAAAGCCTGTCTACAGAGATGGGCCTTTTTCTCTTCACGCTTATTTTCTTGCCATCAGATTCAACTTTATTTTTTCTGATTCCATATGGTTGTCCCCCCTCTCTTCTGATGCAAGCTGATACTCACTCTCACTTTGTCTTTGCCAGTGTATAATATTGTGTGTGTGTGTGTGTAGTATATATATATATATATATATATATATATATATATATATATATAGATGTATATAAAATTGTGTTCCATATGTGCTTGGACCCGTTAATTCACACTACAGGGAATAAATGCCCTGTGTACAACACATGCATGCTATCATTTGATTTGACCATGATGCTTTAAGTTACTTAATGCCAGAATTAACAGATGAACCAGACCTGTCTCTCTTCATGCACAATATATTTTTTTTCTCTTTTGTTATCTTTGAGATGAGATTGCCAGACCCGTATTTTCCTTCAATACTAATGCCAATACGTCTGTATATTTGCATTTGCTACCAGATAATATTTATATTTCTATTAGACGTGCTGGTTGAATTGCTGGTGGGGGTAGATATGTTTCAAGTTCACACACCAGCAATAAATAACCACTCACAGCATTTCCCTGCAGTTGAGTACATGGAATTGCAATGAGCTGCTGCTGAAGACAGCCAGTGCATGCGTGCAAAGGCGTCCATCGCCACATCGATTGCCAGAAGTCCTTCTAACCTCAAATCATAAATCTTATCATTAAATTGCTGCGGTTTAATTTATAAAACTTTCAAATCCTAGAGCTATGATTACTTTATTTGCCGCTAAAACAATTATTGCCCAAGAACACAAAGCAATTGATTTGCATTGATCTTATTAAGACCTCATCACTTAAAAACATGACTATGTTCCAATGGCACGTATGTGCATCATCTCCAGCTTTTTTCACAAGGCTTAAGTGGAATATCCTAAAAATGTAAAACACCACTATTATCATTGATTACCTCCCCCCTTCAAGAGTCAGCAAATTGTCATACAGATGCACACCAGCTCTCAGGAGTGGGTGATTTGGATACATTCTCCTCATATCCACTCACGCGCGCACCCTCCCGGCGGAGGTAATACATAATACATGACGATCGGGAACTGCTCTTGATATCTTAGGGCTGAAAAAACACTAAGTTATCTGACAGACGAATGCATTATTTAATAACAATTCGTTTATTGTTAACCAAGCCCTTATTTTCTCTAGCCACATAACGTGCGCCTTAACAAATCGCCATTCAGTCAGTTCCAGTCAGAAGTAGACTATAGTGCACATGAATCATCTCGTGTCTTATTCTGTCATTGACATCTGTTTTGCTTTGAGTAGGCTATACAACAGAGAAGTGTAGTAAATATATGTCTCATTCTTTAAATCATATTCTAGATTATTCTTCTAACTAATAATAATCCCTTTCGCTCCGATAAATAAAAAGACCGGAGTTCTAGCCATGCTTTGAAAGCAGCAAAACAGCACTTTCGTCATCAATAAACCACTACACGTAATAATGTGTACAAGGAAACGGCGATTAGACATACGCGCGCACTGTGAAGTTGTGAATGTTTGCATTAGATCCATGTGCGCAAATACGCACGGCTTATTTATGTGAACTAACAGTCCAATAGTTACGCGCAAACTCTCACCTGCTGCCAGTTCTCCTCCAGCGATGGCATCGCCGAGAAGTAGCCCGTATCGTGCACCAGCTGAAGTTCCTGAAAAATACTGTAATTTGCCAACACATCCATGTTGATGCTCACAAGAAGAAGAAAAAAGTGTTGCTTGATCCTCTGGTATATTGTTTCTTCTTAGCCCACTGCAAAACGCAAAAAGAATGTTTCAAATCCTCAGTGAAGTGTAGTTTAAAGCTGGTAATTTAAGCGCTATGACGAAAAGGAAGGACAAAATAAAAAATAATTCTTGTCACTTAATTGCAATCCCCGCGACCTCTCAGATCCTCAGCCTGGGAGTGGGATGCAAGATCGGTGACATGGACTGTCCACCTATTTCCGCATTGCCTCTGTCTCTTTTGCGCTATAAATTCCAGGTAGCCTTTATCTTGAATGCCGTGGATCACCAAGGCAAGTTGCTGGGCTCGCTGTCTCGCGAGCGAGAGGAAGCCAAGGGAACTAGAGGGGGCGTGGTTTGTTGTCAATCAATTCCGTGCGTGACCATATACGGTAAATAGGGTTGATGATCTCACAGGCGTCTAATGAAGGCGGTGCTAAAATGGACAAATAGGAGGAGTACAATTTGAATAATATAGCTTGATTGGCTCAGGACGCTTGTCAATCGGGACGTAGAAGGCAGTGAAAGGTGAGCTATTTTTAGAGAGCTATATAGCAGCGGCAGCTCGCTGGCGTCCCTCATACGGCCAGGGAGAACGCAACAAACAGAAGTAGAAGTTGCAGTTGAAACGTGAGGCAATTCTACCTCTTTATGAAGTCATATCATTTGGAAATTGTACACGGGTATAACCACAGAACTGTCGATAAAGTTGGAAACAGTTGTAAAGAAAATTTGATTTTTTTTTTCTCTCTACTATAGGCCAATATTAATTACACAGGCAAGTGCTGAAAAGAAAATCTGTGAAGATCCTCTCAGATGTTTCACAATCAATATGATTGAGTGGTTCACAGACAGGATGAGGGAAACTTTAAATATTACAATTTTGAAATGAGAGCTTTTGCTTTTCTAATGGCACAAATTAGGCTACCACAAAGAGCATCTATAATTGCAACTATTACAGCAATTGATTTGCATTGATTTACAGTACTGATCTGGCTATTGTTGTGTAAAGGGTAATTGACTCTTCAGGATGTTTTTCGCAAGCCAAAACACTTCTATAAGATGTTAATTCATGAAAACCATATAACAGAAACCTAAAATAGAATAATGTTTCTGAATAATGACCGTTGCCCCTGGCAAACCTGTATAAGTGACCAAACATCCATCCATCCATCCATCCATCTCTCTCTCTCTCTCTCTCTCTCTCTCTCTCTCTCTCTCTCTCTCTCTCTCTCTCTCTCTCTCTCTCTCTCTCTCTCTCTCTCTCTCTCTCTCTCTCTCTCTTTCCCCTGAAAATGGCGGACTGTGTACTATCCTTTAATTATTTTGAAATATGGATAAACCTTTTTTGTTGTTTTGTCTGCTCTCTGAAGTCTCATTGACACAAATGAATAGATTGAAAATTATTTTTTGTGCATTAAAACTAAACAGACTTGTGATGTTAAATTAGAACATATAAGTGTGGGATAACATACTTCACATACTGTGGGATAACATACTTACATAACAGTAAGTATAACATAACATACTGTGGGATAACATACTTCACAAGTTGTTTTTTCTTTTGCTGTTTTTTTAGCTTTATACAGGACGATATAAAAATCAACTATGTAGAATGAGGCAATATATATATTGGTGTTTACCCTTTTGATTACAAATCACTGGTAAATTAGCACGAATTTTACAAATACTGTTGAGCAATGTAGCATGGAATAGCCTTCCATTTTGTTTTTTAAATATCTATGGTTCTAATCTGAACTCTGAATAGGCCAAACATGAGCCTGATGGACTTCTTGTCAAGCCACTTCTTGGTTGGCTTTGCAATTTGAGCAGGAGCATTGTCTTGTTATAAAAATAACATCTGATCATCTTTTGATGACAACTTTTCCTTTGAGAGCAAGCCATTCTGCAATATTCTCCTGTACTCCAAAGCTTTAAATGAGTTTTCACAGTGAAGCAGCTCACCAATACTAGCAGCTAAAAAGGCTCCCCACACAATGACACAGTCTCTTCCTCCATGCTTCACTGTGGGAGAGATGCATTAATTATTATATACTAACCAGACGCTAGAAGACAGCGTTCTGATGATCCAGTTTATATCACCATGCAACTCGTGTTTCATTTTTGATTCATCATTAAATTCCCAAATTCTGACAAAAACTTAATTCTGTCTTTCATGTTCTTCTGAGACAGCAATGGCTTTTTATGTAAAATTGATTAAATTTAGCCAATTGCCTGATCAATACTTTATGGTTAAGACAATTTAATGGCCATTTGTGTGTGTGTGTGTGTGTGTGTGTGTGTGTGTGTGTGTGTGTGTATACATACACACCATATTTTTTTTAGTTGTGGGTCTTGCATTTTTGGTGTGTTTTGCAGGGGACGATGACTAATCAACAGTACTGATTTTGCTTCTTTGTTTTACAAGAAGCAGCCACCATCACATTGGAAATTGAACATTTTCATTTTACAATGAATTAGTAACATATGGCAATTACATTTATTTGTGGACTGCGTGGGAGAAAATGCCTTGATAAAGAATAGTTTAATTACGTTTGATGAACAAAGCAAATGCTACATTAAATCAGTTATTAAGTTTTGATAGCATAACAACCTGCCAAAACACAGGTTTATCGTTCACTTAAAAATATAAACATTTTAAATTAGTTCTGCACTGCAGTATGTTAGAAAGATTGCTTTAGATAATTGTAAACACTACCTTGCAATTAGTGACATGCAGTAGAAAAGTGTAAGCCTGATTTTGCAATGCGAAAGAGTGTTTTAGTTGCAGCGAGTAATTGAGTTTGAATGTGCGTTGTGCTGTCTGTGTCTTCCGTCACTTTCCCAGGGGACATTGGTTTTTGTCTCAGTGGAGTACCGGGGCAGATGGTTGCTAGATTGACTGTTTCAGGACATTTTCCCAATTGATTTTTACAGGTCTCCCTGCCAGAGAGAATTAGCCTGAGTGGGGGTTGGATGGAGGGGTGGAAGCTGCTCTAGCCTGACTCTTTCAAAAATATACACTGAAAGATTTGCAGCTGAATGTCGAAGTGCATGTGATTTCCTGAGCTACAGACACACACAGCAGATCAGATCTGGGGGGACATGGCTTAGTCCTGCCTCTTCCTCATTGGCCAGAGCGCACTACCGAGGGACAGAGGATGCTGGAAAGAAAAAGCAGGTGTGTGCAATGCATTGGTGTTATTGCATGGCAGGTTAAGGGCAGGTGCGAGTCTGCCAGGCTCGGTGGCACAGCTGGGCAGGGTAAGCCCTGATGACTGGCTCATCACTCCCTCCTGGCTAACCCGCCGTCTCACCAAGTCTGAAACAGCTGGTTCCCACTGAGCCTAGCCCTGACCTGGGGCAAACCCTGCAACTTCCAAACTGGGCCATGGACACAGAATAAAACACACTCAGGGTGCCCCAGTTCCTACCTCACACATTTACTGTCGAGGCTGAAGTGTTCAATTTTAAAGGCTGTATGACGTCAAAAGGGGAATGATATGTTATGCTTAGACACAACTGCATGTAATATCATGAATCTTACATGTAGTTGTGTCTAAGCATAAGAAATGACTCTTCCTGACTCCATACATAGAAATGAAAAGGTCATTTCACCCCAAAATGGGAATAATAATAATAATAATAATAATAATAATACAAGAAACACATTACTTAATTGTATTGTTCCAATCCTTAATGACTTTTTAGACAAAAGAAGAATGCTCACACTGCTCTTTAACAATTCCCAAAAAATACTCGCCTTGGCAACATTTTCACTGGCCCATAATAAGAAACATAACAATGAATTAATGAATAATAAATACTTAATTGTTGCTGTGTTGTTAAAAGTTGTTTTCTTTTCATTTTTCTTCACAAATATATTTCTTTTCAAAAAGAAAATTAGTATCAAGCTAAAATTACACAGCTATTATGTAGCCTAACATACAGAAATGTTGGAAAATGGCATATCATGGAAAAAAAAAATCACTGATTGGTTTGTATTTTCATCACAATCAAACTGATATCTCAAGATTATTATGAGTTGTTTTAGCGATTTTGGCAAAACCTAATTTATGTTGGCCGTCTGCATTATCTCTGTGACATTTGCAGGCAGAATCCGCAACAACAATGCAGACAACATCTTAGAAAACTTGAATGTTTAAGGTTGAAAAGCATTGAAATGGATTTATGAGATCAATGAACAATGTTATTGCTAAGTCTTAAATAATTGAAGAGCTTCAGAAGACCTGGAATGCTACACACTAGTTGTATGGATTACTTTTATGGTGTATCCAGGCAGCCCCATGCTTTTGTTGAATGGAAAAGAGTAGCATGAACCTTCTTGGAACATAAAAGGAGAAAGAGAGAAGGAAAGAAAAAGTCATGCGGGTTTGGAGCGACATAAGGGTGAGGAAATGTTAGAATTGTATTTTTAAATTGAACTGTTCTTTTAAATATAGTGTGTTTAACCAAGACATTACCAGTATCTCTGGGTGTTATGTTGCTAGTCCTGCTTTGCATTGTCCTAAATTAGACGTTTCTGTGTTTTGGTTTCTCCCTCGCCACCAAGGTGACATCATGTGAATTTGCCGCTACTTGGATAGTCATGGCAACTGATCTGTTTGCATAAAACAGATTCACTGGGATTCTCACAGATCCTAGCAGCTACAGGGTTGTACCATTACAGCACCCCGCTGCTCCTCACACACACAGGGGAGAGCCTGGCGCCACTCCGGTCTGTTCAGTCATTCCGACTCCCAGAGCGACCCCTACCAGCCGACCCCGGGGCGCTCTTCACCCAATACCCCTCATCAACGGCATCCCACCCAGCCTCCAGCACTTACATCACAGCCCTTCATACTCTCATCCGTGACCTGTGATCACACTCGACTTTCTGACATCTTTTTAAGTGTTCTTGCACAGCGGGCGCTTTCGGCTGCGAGCTCATAACACAGTGGAGTCGCTTGCTACATAACATAAATGTTAGTGAGATAAAACAGGAAGGCAAACACAGACTCTTTTTTAGTTATGATGAGTCCTATTTTCTCAGTTGTGACAACACAAGCTTACGAAGATATTAAAAGTTGCATTTCATGAGCCATGCAAGACGCCGAACTTTCTTTTAGCTATAGCCTCCAATGGGTAGTGCAGTGGTTGCCTACGTGGCAGAGTGCGGAAAGGGGAATGAGAGAAGTAAGAGGTTGAAGCCTGAGATCATAGGAGTCATACTGAGGTAGGAATGAAATTATATCACTAGTGGGAATTGTCCCAATTAGGTTGGACTGGAGCGCTGCCACAGAGATGAAAACGTCCACTCGCATTAGACCGGCCCTCTTGAAGACGTGCCGAGATTCCCCTTCTCTCAGCCTGTGTTGTTTTGTCTCATTCAGCCTCACTTCTCTTTCCGTCTAGGCGTGTACACCAAAATGACCCTGACCTCTAGCACCTTTGCTCTTGCATGAGAGAACACCTTTTATGTGGCTTTGGATGGAAGGAGCTAGAGGAGAAATGAGAAATGAAGAGAATGGCTCCCCCCCTTACTATTATTATCTGGGTTTTTGAAGGGGGTCTGCTATGGCACAAAAAAAAAAAAAATAAAAGCTCCTCTTTGAAAAGAAGGTTTTCAGATTTGGACCTCTTGAGAACAGAATGATTAATTTAGCACAAGGAATAATACTTTGGAAGATAAAGGGAATAAATGTATCTCTTCGCTTTCATCCCGTCGCCTCTGACCACGTGCGGGAGAGCCCAGGAAACCTTGAGGTATTGCGTAAATTCAGTTGCAAATTACAAAAAAATGAGTGCGTCTTCCAGAAACTTGTGTTCAGTACCTGAATTGTTGGCCAAACATTCCTGCTGAACATGACTGTCATCTTTTCTTAAACTAGAAAAAATGGTATTGTACAAATTCAGTCTGGAATTCCTCCAAATGGATCCGACACAGAGAGAGAGAGCACACTGGAGCATCTAGCTGTGTTCTGGTTTAGCATGTATGGAGTGAGGGGGATTCAGTGTAGCTCTATTGATGTGGCACACTGGGCTGTAATCTCATTAGTATGCTATGAGGCTGACCCGGCAGTGCTCGCCATGCTCACGGCATTATGGGGGAGAGGAGAGTGGGCATCACATCCATCCATTTGACACATTTAGAACTCCCTCACACTGTCCCCTCAAACAATCTCCTCCTTTTTCCTTTTATATCAAGTCCTTAATCACATGTTCAGACCGTCTCATTTCGTAGCTTTTTTTTGGTATTTGTTCTTTTGCATCTAATCTCACTTTTATCTCTCCTGCTTTTATCCGCCTGTATTGCTACTGCCTCCATCTTTGTCACTGAAAGCGCCTATGCTGTCTTTCCCTCTCTGTCTCTCACCTCTCCTCTTTCTCGCACTTTCTATCTCACACCTTTTATCCTGATCAGTCTCTCTGACTCAATCTCAGCGTGTGAGAATCAAGATAAAAACACAGTAACACTCCGCCAGCGAATTGCCTCCCAATACATGTATGCTTTGTATGTGGAGTTGGCTGCGTTCTCCATTGCATCGTCTCAATGCCTTATCTCTGCCCTGCTCTGTGTAAATATTTAAAGAAGGCTCCAGGAGCAGCGCTGGTAGCATCTCTGCAGACCCCCACATCCCAACTGCCCACACTATCCATAGGCGATATGATGGAGAGCCCTGTGTGAAAATGTTAATTTTTCATTTAGGCTTGCTGGAATCGTCTCCTACGTTAGCAAACGGTCAATGTTTTAATTAGCAGGGTCAGACCTTGTAATTTGCACTAGTGGCGTGCACAGACCTCCTCAGGGGCAGGTGTGGAGGGACCAAAAAATGGTAATAATAAAATAATTCTAAGAAAATATGTTGATACAATTAGAATGCATAACATCAAATGAAAATAGGGAAAGGATGATAATATTACTGAATATTATTTACTTTACCAAACAAAACTGTGAGAATCAAGAAGGTAATTATGGGAAATTGTTGATGTAAATTGAATGTATGTATTATATGTAAGAAAATGTCAGCTATCATGATTCAGTAACACTTTACAATATTTCATTACAATGTTTCATTAGTTAAATAAGTTAACATTAACTAAAATGAAGTGCATATCTACAGCATTTATTAACCTTAGTTCATATCAATTTCAGCATTTACTAAAACATTAAAATCAAAAGTTGTATTTGTTATCATTAGTTAATTCACTGACTGTGACATAACATGAATAAACAATTGATAGTTGTATTATTAACTAAAATTAACAAGTAACACATGTGTTGCTCATGGTTCATTCATGAATAATGAACAAATGAACCTTATTGTAAAGTGTAAATATGAAATGAAAGATATAAATTCCTTACAATTTAGAGTTGGACATGGACTTAAGATTTCACTTAACTAGATGTATTTTCCCAAGCTAATGACACGAATGAAAACGAATGACATTGTTTCTCAGAATGCGTCTGAAATCGAGTTATACTTTTATTATTGCATGCTCCCCAACTTTTAGAGTAGCATGGTAGGATAAATGTCATTTTCTGTATTAGCTTAAACGTTATCTGCTTCTCGACTCGCGCAAACCGCTGAGCACCAGAACCGTTAAATGCGTATGAGGCGCTGCAAAGGAAACTCCGTACTAATAGCAAAATCGTACTAATTCGTACGAGTGAGGTCGTATGAATTGTTACGAATTAGCCACTTTTTAATCATTCGTCAAATTCGTACGATTTGGTTGTGAGATTGGGTTGGATTTGCATCTACGGAGAACCCCCAGTCTTGCCATGGTCATCATGTGTTATATTCAGGGCGAATGAGGTGGGATTTAGGGTGTTCACAGCGGTCATAACTACCCCCCTCCACTTCTGTGCTGTTACAGAGCCTCGAGATATGAGACCTGGCACTTGCCTCAAATACACACATAAACATTCTTTAAAGCAATATAGTGCTCATCCAGCCTACAGCCACTAATATTACACCCCAACCCACCCCTGCGCCCCCCTGTACTTGTGATTTTATTAATAACAGAGAAGAGGCAATATATCCTTCATGCGGTGGAAGTTATATGAGGTTAAGCATATTCTCTTGCTAATTCTACATTGAGATTTTAATAAAGAAAAGATGCATAAGCCAGTGTCATAGAGGCACTAGAGTGCAAATAGCATACGGGGAGGCGCTTTTGGCTGAATAGTGATAATAATGGTTATGACTGGTATTTATGTAGAATTAAAAGGAAGGGCTAATGTCCTGGGACTGTCTCCTCACCGCTTTGTGTTAGTGAACCTCTTAATACACCCCTTGGAGATGCATTGTGAATAAGACACTTCCTCTCTCATGGCCAAATGAGTACTTTGAAAGTTGGGGTCCAAAGCATTATTGGACAATGTCCATGTGTTATGTGTTTCTGTGATCTGCAGAAGAAAGAAAGGCGATCTTCCGTGTTTCTCCTTTTCCAGTAACATCAAACTACCCTTTAGCTTGACTGTAGTTAACTACTTTAAATGAGTAGCTTGAAGCTTGGAAAGATACAGTTTCTAAGTAGGTATCCTTGATATTGAATGATCATATTTGTATGCATAGATTTTTCAGTCTGTTTCTGTTTGCCTGTGTATGTGTTTGTGCTTGTTTACCAACAGATGTTTGTGTGTGTGTGTGTGTGTGTGTCAGCTATAGCGTGTGGGAGCATGTCATCTGGGTACACTGATACACACACACTCACACATGCCCTGCGTTGGCACCCTGTGCTTGCAGTCGGATGGCGTTTGAGCTGAGGCCAGAACAAAGCTGTGCACTGGTGGACTGTCACTCCAGCTTAAATCTGTTCCCTGATCAAAGCTCTCCCCCCTCAGTGCCGGTCATTCGTCCCCCTCCCTCCCCTTCTCTCTCCTCTCCACTCCTCTCCTCTCCTCAACCTTGACTCTTGACTCCAAGCCAGACGCTGGGCCAATGCACCACCACAGACACACGGCCTGGCACTTCGGAGAAAGGGCGAGAGATCGTACTGTGAGATAGACGGGATGCTGATGGTCCCATTGAGACACGTTCTTTATGAAGTCATAAAAACGTAAGATACAGGCAGACTGTTCATCTATTAGAATGACCTTCCTTTTGATGATCGGCCCTTGTCAGCTGTGATTTTTACTGCTCAGGTAATGGCTGTTTATACATACATGGTGTCTATGGTCAATATAACTATGTAATTCCACATAACCATATAATTAGAATTATGTGGCTATGAAGTGTAATCCCTCTGGTGGGTTGGGTTTTACAGCATGATTGACATTTGAAAATAAATCTTCTTGTTGGGTGTACTCACAGGAATTAATTACGTGCCAATTGTGTCTAACGTATTAATTTGGCAAGATTATACGAAGCATTAACCAGGCCCTTATTAGTCATGGTTATTCAGTCTATTTTCAGCCTTGAAATCTCATTGCAGTAAAGCCATTTTTTGTTTCTTTTGACTTTTTTTTTTTTTTGCGATTTTTCCAGGATTAGCCCACAGCATTAAACCTACCCAGCATCCCCAGATTCCCATTAGAGGTTGGAGCAACCCCATCACGCTTTGCTTCTTTTCAGTCACTCAGCAAGGCGTTCTCCACATGACAGACTCGTGCACCATTACGTTTAGAGTGCTGCGCGTGTTTGTCATTAAATAAATCGCAAATAAATGAATTCATAATTGGATGCGGGGCTCACGCTGGGAAACGAGCGCTGTGCCGATGATTAAATCTAGTGTTGTGGATTTGTCGCTTTGTGGTGGCGATGCTGTACTGTGCCCTGCGTTTTATTTTTTGATGCTGAAGTGTTCCAGTAGGAAGTCTCAATTGTCTTGGGAAAACTTAGCATGTAGCTCTAGCACACTTGTCTCTTATTAGTAACTGAGCCTGTGTGGTTTGCTTTAGCTTCTAGGCTGTATATTTGACTCTAGCATTTTTCTTTCAGTGGGTTTTGGTGTATAACAGCAAGAGTGATGTCTGGTATGTCCGACACTGCGCAAGCCTTACAGGTTTTCTGCAGTGATCACTAATCTAAGAGAGGATATAGGGATGTGTTCAACCCCTTCTAAATACTGATTACTGATGCCAAATGAGACATCAACACATCAATTTGACATTTTCACTATGTTGTTCAGCGTCCAGAAAGGTTTTCCAAATATTGCCTGACAATATGACAAACCCTAAACCTAAATGAATTACTCTGTCGATAATTGTACCTGCAAAACAAATGGCTGGATTTCCATTTTCTTTATCATTGAGCATTGGAGAACCACAATATGCAATGTATTACCTTAGGGCATGGCAGACTATATGCAGTGCACCTTTAACAACATATGAACTTTAGGGACAGATATGCTTAAGAATCCTTGTAGGTTTAAGATTTAATTAATAGAATTAACAGGTCAATTTTATAGTATTTAATCAATATTATATCAAATGTTTTATTACTTTTCCTTAGTTTAAACTTAAAAATGTTCAAATAAAGTAAAATTCTTTTATCAATTTATTAATTTCTCTGTCTTTTAATTTTAAAGCTTATCCATGCAATGTTGTATTTGAAATTATTGTCTTTGCGCTTTGTATTTGAAATGATTTATATTAGTTTTTCTATTGGGATATATTAATGCATTTTAGTTAATTTAGATGCTGTCGGTATTGCGCAAAAATGTGAAAACATTATGAATGCTAATGAGATCAGGCTGCATGGGAGTGGCCAATCTTATCACTCTTGTCCTTCATCAGAAACCAGAAACTCAAATGTATTTCTAATGTGAGATGAGCGGGGGGAGTCTTTGAGCAAATAGCAGTTCAGACGGGGTGTGTGTGGGTCGATAAGACCTATATTTACTGATGGAGAGAGGGCTACAAATCATTCATAGGAGGAGTTCATCAGAGCATTTTAGATACACTCACTGATTCTCAGCTGGAGGGATTTGGGAGCCAGTCATTTTCACTGCTCCCCAGGGGTAAGAGCGAAGGTCACAGGCTCCAACCTAGACAAGATCGCAAAACACCGGCTGGTTTAGGGTGAAGTTGAGAGAAGAAGAGAGAAATGGAGAAAGTGTGAGAGAGAGACAGTCAGAAAGTGCGTTCTCAGCGGGGTCAGTATTATTGCTGTGTTGGTGTTTCTTGTGCCAAGAAAAAGAATAAACAGCAGAAAAAGAGGGGAAAGAATGTGGAGAAAACGGCTATAGACTACACACAGGGGGCCAAGAAGGGCATACATTGACAGTGCATTAAACAGGAATGGAGGGAGGAAGGACAATTAGAGATAGACAAGATTGGAAGTTTGACGATTTCTCCTCTAACCTCAGGTTTCCATTTGAATGTGAACCTGTTATGTAAGAGTAATCATGAAGAAGGAAAACAAACACCTGCTTTTAATGTTTGAGTTATGATATGAAATAAGGGCTCTAAGAAACATTTTGATTTTAAAGCAAATGTATCTCGTTTCGTCATTTCTAACTTGTATATGACATTATTCCCCAGAGGAAGGTTTTGTTAGTTGGTCGTTGCTCAGGCGAATTAACCGATTGCTCAGTTACGTTTCTTTTAGATTTGAACTTCTGTCCCAGATGTTTCCCTGAAAATTGCTTCAAATTGCTGACAGAGTGATATTTGTGATTTTTCCTTCTGGTTCATTCAAATAAGATAAGCATTTTCCAATTCTAATATGGGTTACTTTGTGACTCTTCAGCATAGGGATTGGTCTTTCAATATGGGAGCCATGACAACAACACACAGCGTGTTAGCTGCCAGGTATCGACCTCAATAACTGGTAGTGAACCTTTAAAAGCTGCTGGAGCCCTGGCCCAGAAACAGCCCAGATCAAAGGAGCAGTCCATCAATATCATCTTTGACTGTCAGCCTACAGGTAACTTTTCACCATCACACCCAATCTCACCCGTTGATCTGAGACAAAAACACTGTCAGTTTGGATTTGATTCAACTTTAATTTGTCACCATACACTTGTTTTTCACCCTAGAGCACCCATGTACTTGGAGGCAGGTGGACCAAAGAAATGGAGAAGGAAAGAGTGAGTGAATATCTATGGAAAACTTAACGTGTTTGCAGATTAAACTAAATAATGCTATTTTCATGTAATGATTAAGAATTTTGACTTTGCATTTGATACATTTCTAAGTTCAAATTACTTCTGGTCAAATTATAAAATTAAAGGTCAGTTCAACTAATACAGTCAAGACTAGATTTAAAGCTCTTGCTGTTTAATCACTACCATGACCTGCACCCACCCAGAACATAGGTGTTACACGAGTCGGTAGAGATCTCAGCCTGAGCACTGTTCAGGTATCGACCAAATACTGCTGCCCACATCGATAACCACTGCAGTCCAGCTGAGTGCCTCTGGAGCAACACAAACGAGGCAGATAAAGATCCGTTTTTGCTCATCCACGCTCATCTGAGCTTGTTTCCTTCCATGCACAACAGATCTCACGCATTACTGCTGCTTCTCAGAAGAAGAAAAAATGCTCTTACATTGTGGTTTAAGGTGGTTTACTATGTGGATCTGTTTTACTCAAACAATATTAAGTAAGGTTGACTCATTGCATTGCTGAAGGATAGGCTGATGCAAACCATCCAAATAAACACTTCAGCATGCCCTGATTTTACAGAGTAAAGCATGTTCTATGGTAAGCATGTTTTGTAGGTCCTGGAGCAGTAGTCCTGTAAAAATATACGAATATGATCGAACGCAATCCATACACCCATAACTTATAACACAAACTCTAACAATAACCTAACTCTTAAACCAAGACCAATCCTGTTTCTGGAGGGCAATCTTTCTAACAAATCTAGCTCCAATTACACACACCCCTGAACTAGCCAACCCTGGTCTTCCAGATTACTATAAACCTCAGGCTGGTGTGTTGGGGCAGATTGGGGCTCAATTCTGCAGAACAATGGGCCTCTAAGAGCAGGAAAGGACACATCTGTCTTAAGTTAAAGGAAAATTATAAATTAATACACTGTCAGAAAAAAAGGTACAAAACCTGTCACTGGGGCGGTACCTTTTCAAAAAGGTACACTTTTGTACCTAAAGGGTGCATATTGGTGCCATAATTGAAGGTACCAATATGCACCCTTTAGGTACAAAAGTGTACCTTTTTGAAAAGGTACCGCCCCAGTGACAGGTTTTGTACCTTTTTTTCTGAGAGTGTATATTAACCCATAGCGCAACAATAAAATCATATAAGTTGTCTGAATAGTTGTTCCATCAACATGCCACGCTATTTTCAAATAGATTTGTAGAAAAGGTTAAGCAAGTTGTATTGTAGGAAAATAGGACCATGTCAGATGTCTTGTGGTTTTACAACGCGTTCTCATCCCAAAGCGCCATATAGGACGCTTTTGCAAAAGCGTAAATATCCAACGCACATGGCACCCTTTAACGTCTAATGAGACGCTTCGGTTAATGGTTAAGTTTAGATATGGTGTAGGGTAAGGGTTAGACCACTAGGGGGCGCCTTCTGCCCAAATATATCTGCGTCTCATTTCACGTTAAAGGGTGCCATGTGCGTTGGATATTTACGCTTTTGCAAAAGCGTCCTATATGGCGCTTTGGGATGAGACCGGGCTGGGTTTTAACACTAGAAGTGCCAGAATTCCAAAACTACTAGAACGGCCACAAACGGTCATTTTGACCGTTAGATTCAAAACAGTGTTGATGAATAATTTTCGTAATTATTTTTGTCAACCATATTTTTTCAAAGACGAAAACGAGACGATAACTAAATAAAAACTAGGTTTGAATGACAAAAACTATGACGAAAATGTTAGATAGTGACGATTTGCGACGCGGTCAAGGCTATAATAATAGGACTCGCAGAACTAGTGAACAGCCCATGCAGCAAAACAAACAGCGCAGGACAGGGCAGCAGAGCTCACCAGGATCATCCGACATAAATAGAACATCTGGATCCGCCGTGTCTGATGATAGCAGCCGTCTCTTTTTTCTTGATGTGGACTCTGACTCTGAATCACTCTCTGATGAGGAGGAAATGTTAACTTGCATCCAGGAAACGTCGCTGTCACTTTCCATCTCCGATTGTTCCCCTGCATCCGAATTATAGATAACTGTAGTCCGGTTTTATTTGCTTATTTCTGATCAACAACTAATGTAGAAATTATTATATAGCAAACACAGCTACAGAGGTGACCGGACGTACCATTCTGTTGACAGTTGAGAGAGAGAACACGATCAATCGCGGGATATTTAACAAAAAATACCGCAAAATTCAGTGCGGTCAATATGACCGTCTATGGCCGAAATAGGTAAATATGTTCATTTTTTTTGTTTTGCCTTACGTTTACGTAACTTAATTTATATGAAAAGCATTTTAAATGAAAATCCAGACAATTTTAGGAAAAGTCAGGTACCAGCAGGATTTTATTATTTTTTTCAACAAAGTTATTATAGATATAAAATTCAAAACGGTCAAAATGACCGTTGTGGCCGTTCTAGTGTTAATGTTCAGTTCACAACACCAAATTTTCTTGTTTTTCGATGATTAGCACATGCACATCATAAGGAACAATCATTTAGCCAAACCTCAGTAAGTCACAAGAATGGGTAGACTTATTGGTGTTTGCATCAGAGATACCATCTAATCGCCTGGTATTATCCTCCCCTTTCAGGTCAATTCCATCTCCCTCCGTATCTGTAATGCCTGAAAGTTTCCAATTAACATGTTCCAGCGTGTTGTTTTGCTCCTTCATCGTGTTCTAATTTGCCTAATGCTATGATCTCCCATTTGTGTTTTGTGGGCAAGCTAATTGAATTCACTTTTGATGTGTTTATATTTTTAGGGAGGGAGACCTGCCTTTAGTTTCATTGTGCAAACTGGAGCTAATTGCTAAATGAGAGCCAGTTAGCGGCAGCTGCTAATTCAGAGTAACGCAGAGCGGATTTGCTCGAGAACTGAAACTAGGTGTGATTGGGAGAATGGAGGCTTAATCAAAAGCCATCGTTCTCCTGAGGGTGAGGGGAGGGGGTTTCGTTGCCCTCAGCTGGCACTTGCTTTGTTCCAATACAAAAAAGTGCTTCAAATGCATGACAAAAATAATGATTCTCAAGTGGGAACTGTTGTCTCTCCATTCTGCAGGAGATCATCTGACAAGCCTTGCTGACACTGCTTGACTCTCTTGTACCTTTGTTCTCACTGGTCCACAAAATCATTTAGTGGACTTCACCTCAGAGCCCGCGGCCTAGCAAATGTGCGTCACACGTGGCCCTCTTCTGAGCAGCTCTTGGATGAAAGCAAAAGCCAGGCTTATTTCTTTAATTCTTTATTTCATCATTTTGTTCCTTACAGCCGTGTTCAGGAAAAAAGGCTTTCCAGTATGCTCCCATGGGACGCACATCTCCTAGCTTCTGTGCTAATGTGGTGTTGTCAATTGAAGTGGTTTCTGCACCAGTCCCAGACTTGGCAACTCTTGTGGTAATTTTTTGCGTGTTTTTTGGTTCTTTTTTTCTCTTGTGCATGGATGCATTCATAAATAAATGCACAGATCCTTCCCAAAAATAAAATTGTGCTCCCTGTGTGCCCCCAACCCCCGAAAATCTTTTTTTTTTTTTTTGTGCTGTTCTTTTTAAGTGTGTCGACTGGCAGGGGAACGGTGCTCATTTCATTAGCATTGACATTAGCAGATGCCACCGCAAGCTTTAGAACTACAAAGGCTCTAGGGTTCAAAGCCACCCTGCCTGGATAAACAGATCCCCTGGAAAAAGAGAGAGAGGGGGAAGAAAGGAAAAAAGATCATCGAAGTTCTTGCGTGGAAGGGTTGCCATTCGTTCTGATCATTTAGTGGCTCCTTGCTCTACGTTCATCTCCTTTACACTCTCCCCCCAGTAGAGAGTTTTTTCATTTAGATAAAGCCCCCTGCTGAATAAGGTACATCTGGGCCTTCATTTTCTATTAGGAGTCCCAATTTGGTTCCATGTTGTTTAAATTATGCTAAATCCATATAGATGGATGAAGACATCAGATCGCATTTATATGTTGGGCTCTATTTATCTGTATAGCTACATGTGTTTGAGAAAGGTTGAAAGTGTATTTTAAGCCCTGAATGGGAATTTTTGTCTAAGACGTAAGGTAATTTTTGCATTTAGAGGGATACGTCTGTGATTTTATTGCACTCCGAATAGTAAATGTTTGACTCATCATTAGCCAAGTTTCCATCCACTTGTCAATCGAATTATCTGAAGTTGTTATCTGAAAAAATCTCATGCGAATAAAGCTGGTGAAAGTGTGTTTCCATCCAACGCCTTTAAAGCAAATACAAACCTGTACGTTTTGACGTCACATGCTGTTTTGCGATCAAATTGGTATATTGAATTAATCTGAGACATTTTAAGGTGTTTTGATTCATTTTCGAAATGAATTGTAGTGAAGTTTTTCTTTCTTCCACGCAACAGACCAGGAGACTCTTGAGGTATCTTTTACGCAGAAGTTCTTTATTGCGTAGCTGTAGTCATCTCAAAGATAGTCTAAGATAGTCTAAGATAGTCTAACTAAGGGAGAATATTCCCTTACAATTTATACATTTAGAGGGGAGGAGTTTACATTGAGGGGGGAGAAACTGAAACAAAAGTAAATTTATATGATTCAACAGGCACCTCAGTTCATCAACATAGCAGTTTTCTGTGCCTTGAGATGCTAATCTGGAGAAGTTACATTGAGGAGGAGTCTCTTGAAACAAAGCAAATGTAAATGATTCAGCAGATTACCAGAGACGCTAATCTAATCAGTCTGACCAGCGTGGTCACACTTTTACCATTACAAAAGCAAAGCTGAATCTTGAACTTAATGGCCAGGAAGCGCATAAAGACAAAAGCTAATGTGTGACACCTGGAATGCTTGGCTTAATCTTATTGGCCTCAAAATGGTAAACACTGTATACATTTTTCAGTTCAAAATACTGTTAAACCTTTATGAAACATTTAATAAATTTGTATTTCTTCAGTCCCCCCTTTTGAGAGTATTAATAACTCTCACATTATGTACAAATTTAAACACTTAAGAAAGTTCATTCATGTAACTTGTGCTAGTTACAGGCACATACTTATGTTCTGTGTTTGCTTTTTCTGTAATTACATGCTGACACAGAAAACAAACATGCAATTAGGGTCCGTGAAGCTCTTACGGAAAAATTAAACTTCAGTTACATCTGGTGTAATTTTTGCTGAAAGATCAAGACTGTTTAACCATCATGTTTGTGCACAAGAGAGTCAATGCAGCCATCTTCGGCTGTGGCCTGCAACGTTTCCAGCAAAACAAGGATTCTGGAGTCTTCACATTGTGCGATGTCCTGGTGGTTACTACATCTTGATAATGTTGATGGACTGAAGGTTCCGTAAGTCTTTTCTCTGCGTTGTGTATTTTTCTTCTTTACTTTGGTGATAGTTGGCTCGGCAGTGGGTCTCATTGTTCTCTGGAAGTGGTGGCTTCATACGCAGATGAAGACGTCTGTGCGTATGGGTCTTGGGATAGCCATCAAGTGGTATCTGCACAGAGGAAAAAGAAAAGGAAAACAAAAGACAGGAGAGCAGTATTGGTTCAAACACAATGGTTGTAAACTTTTCAGAGTCTGCTATTGTTGTTCTGCTATGGTTATTCCTTCTTTCCCTGTTTCTTATTTTTAGACACCTAAAGAAAACACAGTGAGGTGGGGATGGACTAAATGGATGGGGAAAGCCTATGAGGGAATCTTCGCCCAAGGGGTGACCCCCGACGCATATGGCATTTCGGTTCTTCCCTTGGGTTCCTCACTTGTTCGTGTCCTATCCTACCCCTGTCGGTGGCGGAACAACCTTACAGTGTGACACATGAGTCCAGGTTTTTTTTCCTTGACACAATACTGCGGCTGCTGTAATCAACATTACTTGATGTGGTCCTTGCCACTTAGGTTCTAATGGCTTGTTTCTGAATGACTTTATCATGACCCATTGACCTGGAATAATTGCGTGTCCACCTTCTGGTGGAGTCTGCCAACATGACTCAACTCTCTCTTTGGCACTCTGTACTGCCTTTGTGAGGTTTTCACAGTAAGCGATCAGGGCATCTGAGGCAATGTGTACATCAGCATTTCTAAGATCAATCACACCTGGCATCTGCATTGGGCGTCCAGTAATAATCTCATGAGGGCTCAGTCCTACTAGTCTGTTAGGTGACGCTCTCATACTACACAATACTGCTGGCAGCGCTTCGACCCATGGTACTCCTTCCTGATGCATTTTGCTTAGCCTGGTTTTGATTGTTTTGTTTGCACGTTCAACCTGTCCTGATGCTTGAGGCCTATAGGGGCAGTGAAGGTTCCACTTAATCTGCAACATTTTAGCCACTTCCTTGACTACCTGTCCAGTGAAATGTGTACCTTGATCTGAATCAATGCAATCTGGCAATCCCCATCTGGGAATAAAATCATTGACAAGACATTTAGCAGTATGTGCAGCTGTAGCACGTCCTGTTGGATAAGCTTCTACCCATCTTGAGAATTTGTCTATTACTACCAAAACATCAGTTTTTCCCTTACAACGAGGCAATGATATGTAATCAACTTGCAGGTGACGAAATGGCCCTGGTGGAGCTGGAGTATGTGCTGCTGGTGTAATGGCTGCTGGAACATCATTATTTTTCTGACATGTAACACACCTCTTGGCTGTTTCTGTGGCTACATTTCTGAATTTTGGATTCCACCATTGATTTGAGAACCTGTGGTTCATCGTTGCTGGACCACTGTGCCCCAAACTGTGTATTTGTTGAGCCAAATATGGCAACAGTGATTCAGGAGCAACATACTTTCCCCCTTTGGTCCAGCAACCAGATGAATCCACTGTGGCTCCTTTGTCTAACCATGTCCATGCTTCAAACAGCGGAACGCTCTTGTACAGATCAATTATTGATTCAGGAGGCAAAATTGTTTTCTGTGCTGTACTACCTGTACACACTTGTACCTTTTCATAGAAACAAGCCTGTTTAGCCGCTACATCAGCAAGAGAATTACCTTTAGCTTCTGTAGTATTACTTGTGAGATGTGCTTTCACTTTGATCACTGCTAATTTCTTTGGAAGTTTCATGGCAAACATTAGGTCTTTCACTAATCCAGCATGCTTAATGGGGGATCCAGCAGAAGTTAGAAACTGTCTGGTTTGCCAAATGACACCAAAATCATGAACTACCCCAAAAGCATACCTGGAATCTGTGTAAATATTTGCAACTGATCCTGAAGCTAGCGTGCATGCTCTTGTTAAGGCTACTATTTCTGCAGCTTGAGCTGAAAAATGATCTGGAAGACGACCTGAAGCAACCACTTCAGTGGTGGACGTTATTGCATAACCTGCTCGTCTGTTACCTTCAATCACTTGAGCTGAACCGTCAACAAACAACTCTAGATCTGAATTCTCTAAGGGAGTTTCTTTTACTTCGCTCGTAGGTGTGTATGTAAGCGCAACACAATCGTGAGTCATTTCTCCTTCATCCTCTAACAAAACTTCAGTCATTGCAGACATCATACATGAGGATGGGTTCGTGACAGGTGCACGCTGTAAAACAATGTTCGGGGCTGTGAGAGTGGCTAACCAATTTCCCCAACGGGAGGAGGTTACAGAGGTGACTTTTGCTTGATTCATTAGTGCGGACACTGCATGTGGGCATTTTACATATACAGTCTGACCTAACACCATTACTGATGAAGCTTGAAGAGCTAGATGAACTGCCTGCACTGCTCTGAGGCATGGGCCCATACCTTGAGCGACTATGTCAAGTTTACCAGAATAATAATGAATTGGGCGTAAACTGCCCCCATGATCTTGCATTAGACATGCAGTCATAAAGCCTAAGTGTTCATGAACATAAAGCACAAAGGGTCTATCAGATTGGGCAATTCCTAATGCTGGTGCTTGACATAGTGCTCTCTTCAAATCATTGAACGCCTTGAGGTGAACATCTTCCATACAAACAGTATCTGAATCTTTACCATGACCTTTCAACAAGTCATAAAGAGGCTGAGCAATCGAGGCATATTCTTCTATCCACGGTCTACAGTAACCTGCTGTTCCTAAAAATGATCGGAGTGTTTTAATGGTGGTAGGTGGAGCTATAGTTTTGACTGATGCCGCTCTATCCTGTGTAATGGATCTGTTCCCTGCACCAATTGTTTGACCCAGAAATGTGACTTGCTGTTTAGCAATTTGAGCTTTGTGAAAGCTGCATTTGTGTCCTCTTTTATGCAAATAGTCCAACAATGCTGCCAATTCAGTTTGATGTACCTCGTGATCAGTTGAGGCAATCAAAATATCATCAACATATTGAATCATAGTGGACTGTTTTACCGGACATTCTGGGTCACACAAATCACGTCTGACAGCCTGATGGTATATGGTTGGGGAGTTTTGAAATCCCTGTGGCAAACGTGTCCACTGGTATTGCTCATAGTCAACGGTGAAAGCTAACCATGGCTGGCTGTCACGGTGCAACGGTACAGAAAAGAATCCATTAGACATATCAATTACTGAAAAAATCTTACACTCCAATGGCAAACCATTACAGATTGTGGATGGATCCGCCACTAGGGGGGTGATTTTATCAATATGTTTATTGGCTACTCTGTAGTCTATTGTGAGTCTCCATGTCCCATTAGATTTCTTTATGGGCCATATGGGGGAATTACATGGACTGTTGGTTTTAACTAGCACTCCTTGTGTCAGCAATTTTTCTACAATAGGTTTGATCCCCTGAATAGCTTCCCTATTGATAGGATATTGTTTGGTGACCGGAGGTGCATTTCCTGTTAATTTCACTGGTTCTACACCTGTCAACAAACCACAATCATCCTTGTCTTTAGCCCAAATTGGATGATTCTGTAAGAAAGCATATTCTGGAGAGATCTCCCCACTGGTAGAAATTTGTGCTGAGGAAATTTGGATGCTAGCAGATTCTGGGGACAAGTCTAAAGTTAGATGTACTTGTCTCAGGAGATCCATGCCTAAAATTGCACCTGTATTTAATGGAGCACATAACAATTTTGTAGTCAGAGTTTTCGGGCCAAAATGGATCTCAATGGGCGGGGTTTCATACAAAACAGAATCTTCACCTATTACACCAGTTAATGTAAATTTGGTTTTCTTGAACGGGATGTTTAAACCTTTAGCTAATTTTGTAGGAATTACTGTAGATTCTGCACCTGTATCAAGCAAAAAATCAATCTCTTTCTCCTGTATGCTACCTTTCACAAAAATTCTTTCGTCATTATGATGGATTACAGGTGAAAGGTAGCTATTCACAGCCCCAACAATTAGTTTTTTTCCTGGTCTTTTTGTGCTCTTAGAAGAGCCTGAACGAGCTGTCCTAAAGTCTCAGTGGACACTTGTGGAACTGCGTCAGGGTTATAAGCAGGCTGAGGAGGACCAGAATTATGCAGGGCATTTCTTTTTGTGTCTTGCAACTTCTTTCTACATTCTTTCTCCCAATGCCCTACTTTTCCACAATAGTGACATTTGCCTTCTTTTTTAGGCCACCTGCTTTCTGTTTGGGTTGTGCTAAACGTAGCTGCTGCTGCTACTCTCACTTTGGCTTTAACATCCGCATCTTTTTCCCATGCTGCCAACCTTTCCAGATTACTTCTTAGAGTTCTGTGAGACCAAGTCAGATCTAAAAATGGCAACGCTCTTCTGTAGTCAACTACAAGGCCATCTGACCAGATGCGGACCAGCGGTCCTTTGTCATCGAGTACACTGTCAGAATCATCCACTATTCCACTGTACGTTATAGCTGACTGACAAAACCTCTCAGTATATTCATTCACCGTTTCGTCTTTCTTTTGTACACAGTTAGTAATTCTAGACCAATCTATCTTGGGTCCTAGAATATTCTTTAGGATTTTCAAAACACCCTCTCTCATATCACTTCTACTGGCACGTTGTAGTTCAGAGGTCACTGCAGATTCAAAACTGTTGAATTCGGATTCAGTTAGAATTTGAGACATTAACTGTGTGACTTCTGTTAACGACATGTCGTAGAGACGCATTTTGCTGACCAATGCTCTTCTAAATTCAGTGAACTGTGTGCGTGCTGGTGGTAAACTCTGGGACAATCTCTCTATGTCTCTAGGTCCAAGCGTTGTAGCAACAGTTTGGATTTGAACAACAGAAGCACTGGATGGAAAACTTTCTGACTGTTCAATTCCCTGCTCTCTTTTTCTAGCAGCACACACCTTCACTGAATTTACATGCTTATCTGTTACTGATGGGATGTCTACATCTCTTTCAAACAATGCTTGTAAGTCAGGAAAAGTTTCATCTGACTGTTGGTCTTCAGTGTTACATTTGGCTGAGGCCTGGTTATGGCCCACCTTTGTCGTGAAACAGGACAATTGAGTCTGCAATTGTTTGTTCTGTTCATTTAACTTAGCAATACACCTAGCTTGCTCTTGTGCAATGGATAAACTGTATTCTTTGTAACAACAGATAATGGCTTTCACATTGTTCTTGCGAATACTTGCTCCAAGCACTTTTTTACAATCTTCCATCGACCATACTTTTTCTGGGTGAATGCCAAATTTCTTTGTCAAATTCACTCTGACTGACTGAGTCACTATGGAGTCCATGTGCTCTCCTAACAATGACTTAAATTCACTATCTGACCACAATGGAGCGGCAAGGCCACTTTTCTCAGTTGTAGGAACCAACCTAGCATTCGTCACAACCATTTTGTGAGTTTCTTTGTTATCACACAAAACAACTAACTTTCTCTGATCAACAGAGGCTACACTTGTTTACACAGATCGACTGTTGTAAACCTTCTTTGACAGAGCAAAGGAAATCCACAACATTACTAGCACTTTATGCTAATACTTCCCTGTTTGTACAGAGGTTCAAAATTTCATCTCTAAAGTAAATTTTTAGAGGGTAACACCACAAAACAACAACAAACAAACACAAACTATTAGCATGTTACGCTAATCTTCCCTGAAAGAAAATGGAAAGGATCTTTCACCTTCCAAAACTTTTAGAGGATGAGACCACAATAACTAGCACAAAAATGCTAATCCTTCTCTGTGAACAGAGGTTATCACCAAATATTAACACGTAATGTTAATCTTCCCTAAGTTTAGAGGATATCTTTCATCTTTAAAAGACCACTTTTAAAGGATAACTTGAGTTAATCAAAACACTACAGCTGTCTGATAACTCTTTCTCTGACGGCGCAGAGGCTCAAATTGGTACTGGTCTGGTTCTTTGAATAGAGTGAAAACTCACCGAATCGTTGCTTGTATGAAAAGATTCAGTCTGGAACTCAGTCAGAAGTTCTTTTTGTTCTTGTTCTGGAACTCAGTCCGCTTTGTTGATCTTGTTCTGGAACTCAGTCCGCTTTGTTGATCTTGTTCTGGAACTCAGGTAAGATTTCTCTGTTGAAATCTTTTGTTGCAGTTCTTGATTCAGGTAAGATTTCTCTATCCGGGTCACGGCACCATCTGTAGTGAAGTTTTTTATTCTTCCACGCAACAGACCAGGAGACTCTTGAGGTATCTTTTACGCAGAAGTTCTTTATTGCGTAGCTGTAGTCATCTCAAAGATAGTCTAAGATAGTCTAAGATAGTCTAACTAAGGGAGAATATTCCCTTACAATTTATACATTTAGAGGGGAGGAGTTTACATTGAGGGGGGAGAAACTGAAACAAAAGTAAATTTATATGATTCAACAGGCACCTCAGTTCATCAACATAGCAGTTTTCTGTGCCTTGAGATGCTAATCTGGAGAAGTTACATTGAGGAGGAGTCTCTTGAAACAAAGCAAATGTAAATGATTCAGCAGATTACCAGAGACGCTAATCTAATCAGTCTGACCAGCGTGGTCACACTTTTACCATTACAAAAGCAAAGCTGAATCTTGAACTTAATGGCCAGGAAGCGCATAAAGACAAAAGCTAATGTGTGACACCTGGAATGCTTGGCTTAATCTTATTGGCCTCAAAATGGTAAACACTGTATACATTTTTCAGTTCAAAATACTGTTAAACCTTTATGAAACATTTAATAAATTTGTATTTCTTCAGAATCATGATCAACATTCAATATTTCAAATGATCAATTGCACAAGTTGTAGCCTAATAGTGCTTAGGTGCCAGCTGATTATCCCGCTTATTACACGGCTACCTATCAAATACATCAATAATTTGACAAAAAGGAGTTTATTGATTTAAAAATGATTGTAGATTGTGGTTCAGAGACACCTCACGGAAACCCTTTGGTTGAAGCATTTTTTTTTTTTTGCTTTGTCCACCTACATCTGTCTTTGTCGACATCACATAAACCATTTACTGATCAAGATAAAATCCGATGAGACCGAACGCATTTCATTAGAGTCGATATTCATGAAATTTAACCGAATTTTACCCTTTTCATAAGGCATTTTTTCATTTGATAACACTAAATTCTGATAAAATGCGTGGATGGAAAGATATACTGGCATGTTGAACATTGACATCAGAAAAAAAAAATCCAGTTCAGAAGACCAAACTCATTTGACCCTGTGGATTAATTGTCATCTGATTGTGTTTTATCACAGTTGAGCCTGCAAATTTTCTTTTAGAGATGTCTCCCTGAGAATTACTGTCTGAATAGTGCTAATGTATGTCTTACCGTGGGGGCTTGAACTGTGGCTCTAATACTGTAGTATTGTGGCCTAGTAATAAAGTGGCCTCACTGATTTCCATACACAGTGTTTGCAGTGATTTAGGGCTTGATGAGAAATGATTAGGTGACAGGTTTATAATGAATAACTGTGTGCAAGAGGAACACGCGGGAGGACGCGCTGCTCCTCTCCTCACTATTTACGGGATCTTTGAGATTGCAATCTAATATGTGATTAGCCTCTCTGTTATTTATTCTTCAATTTGGAGGGATTTCTGTTTTTTAATAATACAATGTGAATTATTTATTGGCCTAATCTCTGCATTTCCTCTCCTCCGCATGTCATTTTGCTCCCAAAGGCAAAGATATGTCATCAGAGAATGCAAAACAGAATCATTCAATGAAAAGATGGGTTGAACAAGCCATTGGCTAATACATTTTCTTTAGACTTATACTGTGAGACTTTACTTCTAACATTGAGAGCAAGAGTTTTGCTTTGAGCCACTTCACTGTCCCATCTGACCCAGTCTTAAATTAAAAGTGTCTCCGTGTAGCCATGGAAATTTGTGGAAATTAGACCTATTTGGCGGAGGTTAATCACGAAAGTGAAAAAGGCGAACAGTAAGTAACCTGCACTGAACTCAGTGGGTAATTTTGTTTGCACAGTGCCTAACATTTATGTTGAGTGCCCAACACTCAACACTTGTGCTGCTCATACATAATACTGATGTATATAAACATACAGTGCATGACCTGTACTGTCAAGTATTTTTCTTTCTTTGCGCAGTATGCAGGAAGCTGAATGTATTGTGTACCATATAATTAAATTAATTTGGTGTATTTCAATTTCAGGTTGAATATATTTTATATTTCACAGGCAGTTATAAATGCCTGTGAAAATTATTTTCAATCCGCGAAATGCGTTGCGTTGTGCACGTTTCGCAAAAAGTCAAATATCCAGTGAGTAACGCTAAAAACATGTTTAGTTTTTATTACGTCAACATTTTATTACGTCGTTTAGTTTGTGTGTATCACTGCAGTTCTTAACTGAAATGTCCGATGAGTGGCGCTAAAAGATTAGTCAAGTTCATCAAGTTTTAAAATAACGAAAACTAAAACCTAAACCTACCCGATGGTGTTAACAAAAGCAAATGCGACATAACGCATATTTTTAACTTTGAGCTCTTTTATCATGACTAGACTTTCATGGGATTCGTACCCGAGCTCTCCAAGTTGTATCATGAGCTATCGCACGCTTGACTCCAGTGTTTTTTTGACCATCGAAAACATATATTTGTGTTTATACCCAAGTGATTTTCACTGGCGATGCACCGAGTGAACGTGCAAATTCATTCCCTGAAAGTAGATGGTGCTTATCGAAAAACAGAAATACCCCGGTACACAAGGTGGCGCTGCGCAACTTTGCGCTTCTGACACTCGCCTGTCACACAGAAGAAGAGGCCCTCTACGACGTGCTTGCCAAAACCATTTCACACACTCTTTTCTAACAGATTTTTGTAGTCTTTGTGGTGTTTGTCATAAACTTCTTTATGTTCAGACACCAAAGAGACTAGCTCTACATTCATCTTCTTCTTCATCTGCTTGCTTCCTCTTCATCGTCTTCTTATATCAATGTGTGCTCGGCAAGACCATTTTGTGCAGCTTCACAGAAGCTCCAGGCACGTGAACAAAAGCGCCTCATCTCATTTGTCGGACAGTTTTTGAAGCTGCGTGTCAAACCAAAATAACAAACCAGAGGCTTGTTTTTAATTTTTGGTTATGCTTTTACTCCTGACGTTTTGCGTGTCGGTGTGCATACTCACATTGAAGCCCTTTGTTTAGTCACGAGATGCTAACAGCGTTGAAAATCACGTGTAATAATCGTCCCGGTGTGCTCTACACGGGCCTTAACACTGAACATATATTATAGAGCTGGTTAAGTGATGCAAACTCCAAAATGTTTGCAGTCCTAACATAATTGTGCAAGGAGCTGTGTGAAAACAGGTCTTCAATATTCCCCTACAATCATAATTGTGTGTGAAAACACCTCTAGTGTTCATTTCTTTTAGAAATTGCAGTGATATTACGGTTTGCAAAAAGTTTGTCATTGGTAGGCCTACGTTTTTCCAATGAGCCTGTGTTGGTTAAATATTATCCACAGACAGGCCCCCCTGACTAGAGTGTTCACATTTCAAAAGAGAAATTATTGAAACACTCTTGATTGATCACCATTAGACCTTTTAGCCCATCCTATTTTGCAATATTCCACATTTTTTTTTTGGTTAAAATACACCATCTGGATATTTAGTGCACTATGGGGTCACTGATTTTTTTTCTCTTGTAGAATACGAACCTTACAGTATACCTTTACTTCACCTTCAATGTGCTTAATTTTTTTTATTTGATTTTGCCTATTGAATTTTCTGGATCCATCACAAGAAGCCATCTGAGGCCTAATGATCTGCGGCCATGTACACAGTTTATCTTCAGTCCAGCAGTGTAATGGGTGGGAAGAGCTCCACTGAGTAAGCCCGCTGGGCCAAGGGATTCCATTAGCACGAAAATGGTGTGACTGTTTCAACTTTTTAGTTCACAGCTTGGCAAACAGATGTTTTTCTTGCGTATTCATCAAGTTGTCCAGGCTCATCGAGAGCATGATGCTTCTGGATATGACTTAATGCAGGAATGCATGCCTCTGGGAAATGAATAGAGGGTCATCAGACTTTGTGTTTGAGAACTGCCTTCAAAACCAAGAAGCATGCAGATTGTGAGTCAAATATTTGGGCTTGCTACGGTTTGGTTTGGTACTGATGCAGATTTACAAATTCAATTCCATCTCCCAAGAATCAATTTGATTCTGAGTTAATTCAGTTTGATTTTGTTATGTTTCATTTAATGTCCATTTTGCTTACATATGGAATAATTATCTAATAATGCAATACATTATAAAGTGCAATATTTCAGGCTGATTCAATTAGTTGTGTTTTTTTTTAACTATTTATTAATAGGACAGTCATTTGTTTGTGAATCAGACGGCAGCCAATGACGGCTTGGTTGGAGCCAATGAACCCCCCGGAACGTACTGAGGTTGAAAGTTAGAATAACTTGAAACAGGGAAGAATAACAGCTGATGTGTTTGTAATACGGAAAAAAAACGCTGTTAGCAAATTAACAAGTGAATCTAATAATTCATAATGTGTTTTCCCCTTTTTAATGTCCATAAGGGGCCCGTGATGTGCATATATTGATGAGCTCAAATGCAGTCTAATGCTGTGCCTTCAACACTTGTCGTTGAGGTTTGGCGGTGCTTCCCCTAGTGTGGAGCTAATGGAAGATGCTAAAATGAGATAATTAGGGAAGCAAATAATGCTACGCTTACAACCACTGGGGGTAAGGAAGACTATGTGTGTTAGTGCAGATGCAGTGGCTGAGAGTGGAAGAAGGATTAACAGAACTGATTTAAAGGGATTAGCAAGTCCCACTGAATCCAAGGAGCCACCAGAGCCCCCTACCACACGCTCCTCAAGCCGTAATCCTTTTCAAGTGTGCCACAGAATTGGTGTTCCCTGTAATCTGCCCGATTCATATGATGAAACCCAATACACTTGACAACCTCTGTGAACGGGGGCAGACGAAAAACAATGACTGTAAAATGCCGCTCAGTCAAAGCTGGATTAGTATAGAAGCAAGTGTTCCACTGGAGCTCCTTTCACACTTGGACTTTCATGGAGGTATTGGCGTCAAGAGCCTCTGCATGATGCCACTGTCTTTTTCACAATGGATCCTTTTTGTCGTAGATCTGTGATATGTTTCTCTGGTTGCATCCATACCTCATGCTCAAGCTAAAAGGGAGGGTGTGGATCTATGCTAATGTTCCCTATCCATCATGTGGATATTAAATGGCAATCACTGCTGATAAGAGGGGCCTGAATGTGCCTACAGCCACTTAGAAAACAAAAGGAATGCGTGTCCATCAACAATAATGGGCCAGGGATGCATATTCAGTAAAACATACATTAGTGCCTCAAATGGAGCTGGGAGGAGGCTGTCCTTGCTATTTGAGCAAAATGGGAAATTTAATTACACGACCATTTGGCGCAAGCAATGGTAACATCACTTGAGGCGCTGCCAAGTCACGTCCCTCTTCCCCATCCAAAGGCAAGGTTTTGAAGAGGAGTGATTGGATGGCTCGAAGACCAATGGAGTCTCAGGTATCGCTTTAATGCGATGGACTGGAGGAATCATGGTGCCTGTGGTAATTATTTTGCTGCCGTTCTGTTGGGAGTTGGGTGGCGGGGCAGCTGTAATTAACGCTGGGCTGATGGATCCGGTGACTTCCTGCTCAAGGCACACTTCAGGGATGGCACGGGAATAAGAATAAGTGTGGTCTCCAGAGGCCGAAACCGCCATATGTTCTGCCTTTAAATTATTACAGAGAGATGAGTGATGAGTCCATATCCAGATAAATGAGGACTGCAAACTTAGGTTTAAAAGGATAGTTCACCCAAAAATCTAAATTATGTTATCATTTACTCACACTCGTGTGGTTTTAAACCTAAATGACTTACGTTCTTCTATGGAATATAAAAGAAGATAATTCTGAGAAATAACTTTTTTTTTTTCAAGTAAATTGTAACTGTTCAAAATATATTCTTGTGTTTCACAGAAGAAAGTCATACTGGTTTGGAACAATGTGATAACAGATTTTGGGTGCAATTCCTTTTAGCTTAGCTTGAAGAAGTTTTCATAAAAATGTGGCACTTTTGAGAAGAATAGGATTGTTCACTCAAAAATAAATGGGCACAATCTTATTCAAGCCTGTATGACCTTTATTCTGTAGAACACAACAAGATACTTGTTACGCACTATTCAGTAGATGCATAAGGCATAAGACTACTTTATATGGTGCTTATTTGAACATTTTGGAGCTTAACATCATTTTTCCCCAATTCACTTTCATTGTATAAAAATGCAGCATTTTAACATTAATTGCAATTTCTTTTTGTGTTCAACAGAAGAAAAATGTGTACAGGTTTGAAGCTGAAGTGAACTTTGCCTTTAAGCCAAATCCATTTAATTGGAAACAAATTTGACAACAGGTTTACTTCTAATAGAATTAGACTTTTTTTAATATAAATTAACCAGTTGTCATTAAACTGCCATTCCAAATATATCTCAGTATGAACACGCAAGTGCACAGACTAAACCATGAGTCGTTTAATTGATTCAGAGGTTAACGATCCAGTCTTAGCCTTGCGCTGTTAGTTTTTAAATGTCAGATCTCTCAAACCTGCCCTTTGTGTCAGCGGCATACAATGAGAGTGTGTGTGCATGTGTGTGCACAGGTTAAGTTGTAACTTTCTGCAAAGGTCTATTATAGAGCACATTGTTACAAGACCAGTCAGTGGTTCAGCCTAATAACACTGAGCTTAATTCATGTTTGAATTCAAAGCCATGATATCATTTGAAGCACCACCTTTGTGAGAGTAGGGAATTCTTTGGTCTTTGCTCTGTGTCCTCAAAATGTCAGATTTTTATCTTTCTCGGGATGTCCACCTAGCACAGAGAGGAAGGTTTCAGGCCATGGTGAGAAGAATGTTCCTGTGGTTAAGTGCTGTCCTTTGCTTTGAGGCTTTCTGGAAAAAAGAGCATTTAATGACCTGTGAAGCTGGGTAAAAGAAAAACACATCCAAGTGAAAAGATAATATCCTCAGCGGGGCGGTCAGAAGCTTGGCCACAGTCAGATTTCTTTTGGCCTCAAATCCATTTTTGAAACATCTTTGTCTTATCAATGCATATGCGAGGCTTTAGAAAAGCATCACAGAGTCAAAGAAATCAAGTTTTTTTTTTTTTTAATCTGACCCCTGTTTGCAGCTCAAAGGCTACTCATGAGGAACTCTGTCATTTTTTTTTCTGAAAGATCTGTCATCATGGAACGTCCTGCCTCTGTTAGCTAATGAGTGCTTATTTAAACCACTCACACGCTCGTAGGACATTGAAGCAGAGAGATCCAACAGCCATGTGGGCACTCAGCATGCTGGGATATGAGAACACAAAATCTTATTTTGACATGATAATATTGTTAACCAAGACTATTTTGAAAGGCTTAGGGGCCACAAAGCAAGATCTTATCAGCATCAAGGGCTGAACTCCTTATTTTTATAGTACGTCTTTTATAACTCATTTCAGCTTCTGAAAAATATATATCTCATATAACTGAAATACGTGTCATTTAACTAAAGTTTTATACTAAAGTTTTACAGACATGGACGGATGGATGGATGGGTGGGGTGGATGGATTTATTGATTTATAGTTTATTTTCCAGAATGTATTATAGAAAATGTATTTTTCATGTAATTTCCAATGTAATTTCCAATGTAATGTCCTGTGTCCTATTCAAATCAATTCTTAAATTCTCTTTTTTTTATTATTATTATTGTAATGAGTTATTGTACTTGTGGTTCCCACAGTAATGACAACATCACATTGACCACAAATGTCTTGAGGGGTCGTGTGTTGAATAATGCTGCTCTTGTTCAAAGCTGAATCTGTTTTCTCCAACAATTGGGATATATATCACATGCATAAACTGAACTAATTTCTGAATTGTTATAGTCAGTGTAAAATTGTCATGTAAATCTCTAATTGCAACATTTTTATGTTGCAGTGCAGTGCTTCAGTCTGGTCAGTGTGATCTACAGTAGAAAAGGTAATGCTACTACATTTTACAGTGTACATTACTTTCTTCGACACAACAATTAAGGAGATGAGATTTTCATCCATGCGTTCCAATTGTCTGACTGTTTTCATATTAACGACATATTGATCTCAGATTGCTGGAGCATGTCATTTGGCTACATACATAATGGCCATCATGGCACCATTTTAACTGCAACGGCGTCACCTGCCTTCTGAGACCACACAATTGGAATATGCAGGTTTATCATGCCAGAGTCTCTTATAGTACTGATCTCACAAACACATGTAGTATATTTGGGCTCTGTCATGGTCTGGCCAGGTGTATTTGGCATCAGATGGGAGGAGGGATGTTCAGTGTTGAGTTACTACCTGTTTTATTCAGAGTGGAATTTTAGCTGGTTTGCTAACACCATGCAAGCACCTTTGATTACAGCGGGAGAGATCTGGTTTCAACGTAGAAGCAGTGTCAAGCATATGCATACAGCTTTCATTTAATTAGTATTTATCAAGCATTTATTTTGAAATTGATTATGGAGTAAATTCAAAAAGTAACATTACTTTAAACTAGCTTGGATAAAATAAAATGGTAACTTTACATCTATCTAGGGCTCCCAGTTGAGAGTTTTAATTATATTTAAAGTATTTATATTATTATAATTAAGAATAAAATTGTGTCAGATCAGTAAGCCATTGGATGGACATTACGCAAAGTGACTGTATAAGTCAATATATTATTTGAATCATTCCTATATCATGTTTTGACATGTCTGTCAATATGACAGAGGTAGCCTTATTGCTTTTCATAGAAAATTTATTCTTGCATAAAGTTTTTATCAGTTTTCAGTGTTAGTCTATGTATGCATATTGACATCGTTGGCTGTTGTGTTACATCTTGTGCGCCAAATTTTAAAGTTTTTCAAATGAATCTTGAGACCTCTGTGTGTCATTCTGCTGCATATCATCTAGCTGTCTTTGATTACAGAACTTATTGAGCATGATTAATTGCATACATTTTTTTTAATCATAAAAAATGTAATTAATGAGTTTAATTGACAGCTCTACTTGTAACACTTTACCCCAACACTGATAATGTGTCAGACAGATTCAATAAATGATTCCTGATGGAGTTTGGTTAGTTAACATAGCTGCATGCATGCAACATGGGTATTTATAACCCTCACAGCAGAATGTTAGACATCGATGGATCATCCTCTGCATAGAAAGTGAATGAGATAGGGCAAATTAATTGAGACAGTGAGAGATCAGTGCAGTTGCTCAGGCTCAAGGGCGAGTGGCCAAATCTAAGTCAGATTCCATTGGAAGACACCGTGTAGCCTAATTATTCTGGGCTTCACATCTGCTTGTGTGTCTCAGTTGCTGCCTCTGTCTTTTCAGCTTAGTGAACCTTGGAGGCCCCTGCCTGTTCTGAAGAATCCACCCACACACACACACACACACACACACACACACACACACTCACAGACAGTAATGAGAGGCAATCTGTGAAAAAAAAAAAAAAAAAAAAAACACACACACACACACACACACACATGGCAAACTACCCACAGCCACTGCAACTTTCTTTACTGTTCATTGGCAGAATGTTTCCAAACTGCATTCCGCCTCCACACCTCATGTCTCTTCACACTGCCTATCTTCCCATGATTCCTCACTCTTCCCCAACCCCCTCTCTCTCTCTCTCTCTCTGTGTAGCGCTGATGTTTCCATCATGGCTTCTGGGAGATGGAAGTTGTGAAAACCTCCCGATTGGCCTTGCAGAAGGAAGAGACAAACAAAAGGGGAGCAGAGAGATGTTTGAAGCCTGTTGAGAGGAAGGAGCGAGAGCAAGAGAGATGGCAGAGATTGAGGAAGCTGTCGAGCAGGGGCTCAGCTGCTCCCTGGAGGGCTGGCAGAGGGTTTTCGGGCAAGGGAGGAGAGATCTGGGTTGTAGAGAGTGAGTGAGGGAAGAAAAGAGAGGAAGAGAAGCATAGCTTTGCCCTCGGTGGCTGGCAGCACAAATTGACAGAACTCTGTCGCAGCCACGTTCTCCATCCAAGGCCGAGATGAATTTGTGTCGTCCCCTCTCACGCTCTTGTTAGTCGGCATCCAGAGGGAACGGCTTCACCACACGCCAAGAAAAGAGAGCTCAAACTATGACTAAAAGTGTGTCTGAGCCAAGCAGGAGAATACTGACTTCTCTCTGCAAGCCGTTTGAAGCATTTCTTACACTTACGGGCTGGGCCTTGACCGTAAAGTATCTTATTTTCTTGAGAAAAAGAGCCCCAGGTCTGTGCTGCTACTGCAAACTCATTGTTTCTCAGTGTATTACACAGCCCTTTTAGCCTCTGCTTCCCCTGGGCCGTGTCACCTTGTCCGTTTCTGTGCCCTTAACTCATGCTGAGGCTGAGGTCGAGGTCGACTGTTGTGAGCAGCTTATCTATTGATCCCGCCGGAAATCCAGCCGCGTTCAAGAAAATATGTTACAAATTGCATTATGATGATGAACATTTTCCTGTGTAATGCTAATGTTATTATACAGACAGCTCCATCAAATTCAATCAGCAGATGTGCGAGTCTAGAGCAGGACTGCGTTTGAAATGGAAGCAGTGGCAAGTAGGCAAGGCATTTTGGGTGTATAAGGAGGATCCATGATAAATTATTAGTGAGGTATCTGTAAGACCATAGCGGTCATTTGGGGTGAGTCCTCACCAGTTGTTGTCTTCACAGCTTTAGGAAATATCTTGTGAATCTAATACAAAATAAGCATTTGAAATTGTTGATAATGAGTTGTGTTATAATGACGTGTTGTGTTATTTTCAATGTTGTTTTGATATAAAGAAATAAGAAATAAGCAAAGAAAACTAGAAATAATCAAAAACAGACTGCCATGCTACATCAGACTACTTGGAGCAGATGAAACAAAGGAGGAAGAGGGAGAGGGATATGAAAGGTTTGAGAAATTATGTTGAAATTTCTCATAATAAATGTATGAGTGTTATTGAGGGGCTTGTTAATTTACAACATTTGTATGTGTTTTTTGGGTAACATGCTGTAGAGATTAATTCATTTTATGTAACTGACATTAGTACTTTGGGAAACCCAGTCCTGATCCTGGATTAATCTATCCATCCGTCCGTATATCTATCTCCATCCGTCCGTTGAACCGTCCATCCATTTCTTAACTTTACAACCAGTACACAGTATACTTCTTTTATGGTATACTGTGTATTTTTGAGGGGTGTAACATTAATTCTGATAGATGAAACACAATATGAAAAAAACAAACAAACAAACAAACACTGGCTTAAGTTGCCATGACTCTGAATTAAGTGTTTTCATTGTTGAAACAGCATGTTATTATTCTAATAATCTGTAATTATTCTAATAATCTTAAATGTGCATCACACTGGGTGTTGGTGCTCAGAAGTTCTGGTTGTGAAATGGCAAAAAAAAAAAAAAAAAAAAAAAAAAAAAGGTGAATGGACGGATGGACAGACGACTTTGTACTGCTTTGTAACGTTTCATTGTAGAATCTAAACATTCACAGATCCTTACAAAATGTTCCTATCATATATTCACTCCCTTTTCACATCCACCAAGACCGTCTTCTGTTTGACAGATTCTCCATGTGTAGTCGAGTCTCTACATCTTCCTCACTCTCCTGGATTTTCTCTTATCTCCTCTGTGTGATATACATCCAGGCAGGAAGCTACAACCTCTTAGATTCTATCGCGTCCTGTTTTCCTTGTTTGAGCGAATGACTGAACCTTAGCCCAGTCGAGGAAAATGAGATCCGGTGTTAGACCAGAGAACGAGAAATGTTATCTCTGAGTTGGAGGCCCCAATCCACCAGTCCGTCAGTGTTTACCTGCCAGGTGACAACATGATAAGACCCTTAAAGCTGAAGAACAGCCCCTCTCATTTCATCGATCACTCTTAGACACTCTGACCTGTTGTATTATCTGACCATCTGACCATTTAACCATTAGCAACCATTTGTTCCTTGGAAATTTATAGTGAGGCACAAGAGAGCGTAAAGGCCCGGACACACCGGGACGAATATCAGCGCGCGTTATTTGTCAGCGTTTTTCAACAAGTTTTTTGTGTTCACACCCAAGCGTTTTTCGCTGACGATGAGCTGAGTGAACATGCAAATTCATTCTCTGACATTAGATGGCGCTTAATGTAAAACAGAAATAATAATAGAATACTATACTAGGGTGATCATATTCATGTCTCAATGTTTTATTACGACAGATTAAAAAAAAACGAATGAAATAATGATAGAAATAATGTCTTCTGTATTAGAAAAATAAATATATAAATAATAAATAACTAAAAGAAATGCCTCCAAATGTAACAAAAATAGCTCTCACAGACTTATAAAAACAAACTAACAAAATCTATTTACATCTTCAGTTTTCATCCTCTTTATCCTGTTTTTCTTCCCCATCCACCTTGTTTGCCCATCTATATTTTGCTGTAGAACTGATCTTTCCCAGCAGTTTTTTTGAAAACCGTTTTTTTTTTTTGAAAACCATTGTCTGTAGCCCAGAATATGACTTGCTTTTTCTTTGCAAATATACACTCACCGGCCACTTTATTAGGTACCCCATGCTAGTAATGGGTTGGACCCCCTTTTGCCTTCAGAACTGCCTCAATTCTTCGTGGCATAGATTCAACAAGGTGCTGGAAGCATTCCTCAGGGAGTTTGGTCCATATTGACATGATGGCATCACACAGTTGCCGCAGATTTGTCGGCTGCACATCCATGATGCGAATCTCCCGTTCCACCACATCCCAAAGATGCTCTATTGGATTGAGATCTGGTGACTGTGGAGGCCATTTGAGTACAGCGAACTCATTGTCATGTTCAAGAAACCAGTCTGAGATGATTCCAGCTTTATGACATGGCGCATTATCCTGCTGAAAGTAGCCATCAGAAGTTGGGTACATTGTGGTCATAAAGGGATGGACATGGTCAGCAACAATACTCAGGTAGGCTGTGGCGTTGCAACAATGCTCAATTGGTACCAAGGGGCCCAAAGAGTGCCCAAAGAAAATATTCCCCACACCATGACACCACCACCACCAGCCTGAACCGTTGATACAAGGCAGGATGGATCCATGCTTTCATGTTGTAGACGCCAAATTCTGACCCTACCATCCGAATGTCGCAGCAGAAATCGAGACTCATCAGACCAGGCAACGTTTTTCCAATCTTCTATTGTCCAATTTCGATGAGCTTGTGCAAATTGGAGCCTCGGTTTCCTGTTCTTAGCTGAAAGGAGTGGCACCCGGTGTGGTCTTCTGCTGCTGTAGCCCATCTGCCTCAAAGTTCGACGTACTGTGCGTTCAGAGATGCTCTTCTGCCCACCTTGGTTGTAACGGGTGGTTATTTGAGTCACTGTTGCCCTTCTATCAGCTCGAACCAGTCTGGCCATTCTCCTCTGACCTCTGGCATCAACAAGGCATTTCCGCCCACAGAACTGCCGCTCACTGGATGTTTTTTCTTTTTCGAACCATTCTCTGTAAACCCTAGAGATGGTTGTGCGTGAAAATCCCAGTAGATTAGCAGTTTCTGAAATACTCAGACCAGCCCTTCTGGCACCAACAATCATGCCACGTTCAAAGTCACTCAAATCACCTTTCTTCCCCATACTGATGCTCGGTTTGAACTGCAGGAGATTGTCTTGACCATGTCTACATTCCTAAATGCACTGAGTTGCCGCCATGTGATTGGACAGGTGTACCTAATAAAGTGGCCGGTGAGTGTACTTTATATTCTTTGACATTAATAATCACTATTACAAAGCTATAATCAACAATGATTTTCAGTTTAGATTGTTTATGACCTTTACACACAAAAAAATTACACAGTTTAAGGGGTTAACATGATTTTACACATTTAAACATAATCGGCATAAGACTGTGCATACAATCACGCTCAATAAAGCACTGTGTAATTATAAAGTGGTTGTATTGCTTTTGTTAATTTTCTACTACCAACAATTCAAATATAGAAAAAAAAAAAAAAACGTGATTAGCACATTCCCATTTGTTATTGATGAATACACAAAGAAAGGGACTGAAGCACACAGAAAATGCTTTGTTTTCAACATAATTACAAATCAGTCTGTGCAGAAGGGAGCCTCTGTTTTATTTATGCTCATCCAGTTGTTGTTGTTTTTTTTTCTTTCCCACAGTGCTGTTACCAGTCATGTTATTGTCAGCTTCTGTCTTCTGGATGTCTCTATTGATCTTAGATGTGGTGTTACTGGAATCCTGTTGTGGCCCCAAGCAGATACATGCTGAATTGGCTGCGACCATCCGGCAGCTGAAAATCTGGAGGGATGAAGTAAGGCCAGAGGCAAGTAAAAAAACAACAACCATAGAGCAGGACCACACGATCACATGCACTTTTAATTACGCACAGTCTTCAAGCGGTTTATAGCATCTGTGTGCATCAAGCTCAGAAGGAAAACAACGCGGGATTACCTGCGGGATGGCGTCCGGGATAGACAGAAGTCTGCTGTTGATACTCAGGGGCAGTCTGTGAAATCTCGCTTAAGGGGACATGATACAAAATAACAGGGCTTTTTAGTGACAGAGGCCCCACTAGGGACACCAGAGTTAAAAATGAGCGGGTGAGAAAGGGATAAGGAAAGAAAGAGGAAATGTATCCTCATCCCATTTGTCCTTCTGACATGCATGCACAGGTGAATGTTAAAACAGTTTTGAATAAGCCTGAGTGCCAGTAAAAGAGAGGACGCCACATAACCAAAACACTGATGTCTGGAGGACTGGCCTCCTGCTGAGTTGTGGGCTCTGGGACGCCCACCCCTCGTGCCCACCTTCTCCACCCGCTCCACCCATCCTGCAGACGGAAAAAGAAAGGGAGGGAGGGACTCTTTGTGAATAATTTATTCCACTCCTGTGCATGAGTGCAAGTGTGTAGCCAGGCAGAAAGAGGACAACAGAGTCAGGACAGTACCAGCTCCAAATAGAATGAATCCCTAGAAAATATATACACACTACCAGTCCAAAGTTTTAGATCGGTAAGATTTTTTTATGTTTTTTAAAAGAAGTCTCTTTTGCTCACCAAGCCTGCATTTATTTGATTTATTATTTATTTATTTCTTTCATTTATTTGAAACAGTAATATTGTGAAATATTATTACAATTTAACACAGCTGTTTTCTATGTTAATATAAAGTAAAGTGTGATTTATTCCTTTATATTGAAGCTGAATTTTCAGCATAATCTCAGATTCTTCAGAACTCATTCTAATGATGACTTGATGCTCAAGAAACATTTCTCGTTATTATCAATGTTGGAAACAGTTAATGTTAATGTTGGAAAATTAAAACAATTTAAGGATTCTTTGATGAATATAAAGTAAAAAAACCCCCCAAAAAACAGCATTTATCTGAAAATAAACTTTAAAACAAACACCAGAGACCGCTTAGACAAATGTCCCATGTGCTGAGAACGCTAACCTAACATATAAACACAAAATCGTTCGTGTTTAACTTACCTCCGGGCGATTCATGATCAGAGTCAGAGAGTGGCAGCCTCTTGAACCACCACCACGTTCAGCTGGAAAATGCCTGCAGTCCCTAATTGGCCAAAATCCTCTGTTCGACTTTTCTGAGATCATCTACTCATCCCTGTGGATGACCTGTGACCTACTTTATGTAAGATCTGAATTTTTTAATTTGAATTTTAGAAAACTGAATTTGAAGTCTGAATTTCTTCCTCTTGAAAACTTGAATCTGTAGTTTTTTTATCTGATTATTTACTGTACAAGACTTTAGAGCAAAAAAAAAAAAAAACTAGCTGTTTGAAAGTACATGTATATAAATAGCCATAAAAAAAAAATTAAATTTGGTAAATTTCAAATGTTCAATATTCTTTAAAAACAATCTAATTCAGAACTATTTAAACTACCACCTAAAATTCAATTTTGTTAGATTACACTTGCAAATAATTCAAATGTACACAATTCAAATAATTTTGTCATATTATTAGCTCCATAAGAGTGAGACTTTTTATTAAATTTTTTTACTCTTGATGCTGCACAGTTCTCTTCTGTCACTCTGCAACGAAATCAAGGTCAATGTGGACCTCCCACCGGGTGATAAAAGGTCTCTACCTGCCCACCACACTGCTGGATGCCAGCCGCAGATAGTAATTAGGCCACGTCCTTCTACTCTGAGGAAGATTTGTAGTCATGCTGTCAGACATCTGTATGTTCAAATCATATTCATTTAGGGAGGAAGAACAAGTCTCAGATAGATGATGATTTTATAGGAGGATCCATTCATGAGTGTAGTTTTGTCACATGAAGGGATTTGATGCAGAATGAGATATGCCGCATTGTTATGCTGCTGCCGGAGAAGATGATGTGCCAGAGTTTCTTAGGAGAATCTCTTAGATGTTGAATATCTTTTACATTAATGGGAAAATGACCATGCGAGGGCAGGCTGGTCCCGGTGTGACGGAAAGAAGCGTGGACATAAGTTGATGGGGAAGTCATGACTGCGGAATTGTCTCCTCTCTCCTTTGTGAGACGTTTTTGTGGTACAGTAAATCTGACCCAATAGTCATTGCCTTTCAGATGATTGCAGGGAAAGAAAAAAGTGACCAAGGGTGACTCCAGAACAAGTGAATATTTGTAATGCAGTTGTCATCATAATGTGATATTTCTAGTGTAGTAGTGTAGCTACTTCGCTGATCTGACCCTTAAAAATTACTTTAGTTGGTTGGTAAAGCAAATGTAACATTTAAAATAAACAAATGGGGCTTCACAGTTAATTGAAATAAAACTGAAATGGCAATATATCTTATAAAATTGCGATTAATGGATCAAAAGTCTGTTGCACTGCACAGTGTTCATTAATATACAGTACGTGCAGTTTATAATACCAGGTTTAGTTCACAGTAAAACTGCTTCTCACGAACTTCACCTCTACAAGAGTTGAGACATGCATATGAGAACTATGCTCACTTTATTTACGTTTACGTTCACGTTATTGCCATTTTTTATGGAAAGCAATTTACAGCATTTCACCAATATTTACAGCATTACACCAATGCTAAATTTTCTGTATCCTAATTATTTGTTAACAACATGTATTCATTACTTCAATGAGCTCATTGTTTCTGCCTTAAATTATTGTTAGCTTACTCCATGATTTGTATATGTACATTTATGAAATACATAACTTAGACACAGTCACCTCTGATAACAGATCACTCTAAATTGTAATAATGTGAATTGAGTTGAATTTCACCAAAATAAAAGCTTGAGGGTTTGAACATTTGAAAGTGAAGAATTTCGGACATACACATTTGTATTGTAACTTGTTGTGTTAGTTGGTTCTAAAGAGTAAACCTGTAAAGTTTTTGTTCTTGTACGGTATATGGATGTCTCAACTGTAGCTATATGACACATTTGTATATGAAATTAAATGTTAAATTGCAGTTCAAATCGCAATAAATGACAAAATAATCACACTATTTTTTTGCAGCCCTATATACTGTATGTAAATAACTTAAAAATAAAAATTAAACGCTTGCTAAAAATTGTCGATATTTTATGATGCATGCCATGTGAATATTAACCAACATCAAAGAACCGTGAACTTGAATACAATATTAACTTAAAATCACTGTGGGGTACTTTACGAAAACATTTTATGTTAAAACAGTCGATGATGATTTTTGTAAAATATATTATGTTATGAAACTGCTTGTTTTGACTTTTGACCAATAACTGTTTTAAAAATAGGAACACTTTAAAGGATTAGTTCACTTTAAAAAAAATAGTAATAATAAATAAACTTTTGCTGATAATTTACTCACCCCCATGTCATCCAAGATGTCCATGTCTTTCTTTCTTTCTTCAGTCAAAAAGAAATTAAGGTTTTTGATGAAAACATTACAGGATTTTTCTCCATATAATGGACTTCAATGGACCCTAACGTTTCAAGGTCCAAATGACAGTTCCATTGAACCTGCACTGAAACTGTCATTTGGACCTTGAAAAGTTGGAGAAAAATCCTGGAATGTTGTCATCAAAAACCTTAATTTCTTTTCGACTGAAGAAAGAAAGACATCTTGGATGACATGGGAGTGAGTAAATTATCAGCAAAAGTTTTTTTTTTAAAGTGAACTAATCCTTTAAAAAGGCATTTTGTTATACTGGAGTAGATTTTACATGAAAATACAAACATTTTCACAATTTCATGTTTAATTCATGTTTTGTAGAATTTAAAATGTGTAAATCTACACCACTTCTCATACCACTTGATTACTCCACAGATTACTTGAACTTTTAAATACCTGAGAGCATTTTGGCTACCCATATCCACATGTAGTTAGATGACAAATTGGAACCATAAATCACTAGCATAACAAACCATACAGCAACGTAATACATGGCCAACTTTCAGGTGAGAGATGGATCTCAAGGGTTTATGGAACTCCAACCCAACTGTGGCAAGGAGACGAGAAAATATACATGCCATTCTATATCACTTACTCAGCTGTCATGCGAGGAAGTGCCTGTCTCCAAAGGCACTATGCTATCAAAGTCATCCGTCACCTCCGAGAGGGACGTATGCTCGGTGGCACAGCATTTTGCTCACTCTGCTCATCTTTGCAGTGGGCAGTTTGAGCAGATTGCATTACCAAAGCACTCATTGAGGAGAAAGCTTTCCATATAATCCAATTGCTGGCGGAGTGTGGCAGCCATTCATCTGTACAGAGTTGGAGGGTGGTAAGGTTGTATCGTACCCGCCAAACTCCACTGCTCATCCTGTTTCACTGATTACTTCAGTAGAGACAATGCACACATATTCAAAGCCTGATCTATCACTGATAGCGCTGGGCATAAAACCCTTTCTGAAAATCTTTTTGAAATCAGATTTGTACTTGGTCACCTTTGTTGGTCTGCATTTTCTGCTCCTAAATGGTCCATGTTGCATTGTGTGTTTCATTTTGATAGTTTTTATTTTTTTGTATTATAAAGCACACTGGCCAACTGGTGTTGTGTTGGTTATGCTATAGAAATAAAATTGACATTGACGTAACTCTTAACATGCTAATAATATGCACCATTTAGTGATAGATGAGGTAGAAAAGTATATTTGATCAGTGATTCTCCCAATTTTTTTATGTGATGGGCCACTTTGAGTGTTTTTTCTTCTATTTCTTGGAATAGCCTATATTTTCAAGGAACATGTTGGTTGTTCACAGACTAGCATCATGAGTTTTTAGTATTTGTTGATTTTTCTTGTCCTGTAGGGGAATTAGTCACTTTCCACCTAATGAGCTACTTTTTTAATGATTATTTCTTAATAAAAACTAGACTGCCACTTAAGTGAACCTAAATGATCCAACTGAAAAAAAAAAATACCATTACTCAGTTTGCTAATTAACTGGAATTAATTATTTGCTAATCAATTCAATGTTGTTCATTCAATCAAAGGTTTTTTAATAATTGTATTTATCATAATTATAATTTTATTATGTTATTTCATATCTAATTTAATTACTTTTTTATTTAAATTTATAGCAAATCAACTCGCAAACCACTTGGAATTCTTCACAGACCATGACCACTGCCTTCGAGTGCACTGCCCCATTGACAAACTAAAGGTACAATTTTTGCACGTTTCTCAGACTGAAAGGGCATCATTTCTCCAGAACCTTTGTCAGGAGCATGATTAGGGTCAGAGGTTTGGATGTAGGTGACCTAGGTTGACATAAACATCAGGTGCTGATGGTAGTAGCATTGGGGCGCAGCTCCAGCCGTTTTCATATTCCTACATTGCAGGTCACAAAGCGGGACAGCTTAGAGCATCGGGATATGAAGACAATCCCATACCTTCCACTAGCGTTGTCTAACAGAGCTCCATTACTGGAGCCTTTTCGCCTGGCAACAGCTGTGAGGCTGGGCCGCTTGCCATCCTCTTATTGATCGGGCCTGCACCCTCCTCCATTAGTGCCCCTGCCTGCCCCTGACGGAGGCAGACTGTCTGTAGGGAGCTATCACTGCCAATAAATTACCATACAGGAACGGTGTATCAGAGCACACACTGAACAACTTTACCTGTGACGGTTTTACCTCAAAACCCTGTTCAGGTGCACATTGTGTGAAATGCTTCTGAAGAGATTAAAGATCGGTTTGTTAGTTTGAGTTTGGTGTGACGTGCACGGCTGGCTCTATTTGCACTGACCCGGATGCTACACACATCCAGAGACGCACATGTTCAGAGAGAGCTGGGGTTGAAGTCTCATTAACATTTTATAACCTTCCTCCCTCTGAAGTTCTTTTTTTTAATGGGGCCTAATTACTACATGCATATTGATTCAACCCTTCCCCTGCACTTCCTGGGTGTAGTATCATCTCCCCAAATCAAATCAAGCAGTTCAGAAACCCACACTCGCATCTCATCTCATCGCAATGGCCTCGTCACTGGCGCTTTTGAAGACCGCAACGGCGTGAAATGCAGCTTTAAAGCGATCAGATAGTCCATAGCATGCAAAGCAATATGGGGACGTTTTTGAAATGGGGGTAAAGTTAATGTCTTTGTTTGTAAAAACGAAGAATTGTGGAGGCAGCTGAAGTGAATAAGGATTAAGGGATGAGGAGATAAACCTCTTTCCGTCCGTAATAAGGCCTGATTACCTCTGATGACTGTGCCGTAAATTAATGCCTGAAATGCCTGAAATGCATAAAAATTGACAGTTAAACAGGAGCTGAGCTCATGAACCCAGCGGCCTTGAAATCCCTGATAAGCACAGCTTTATGTTTAATTTGTTGGTGTCTGTGCATGTTAAAACGGTCTCTGGCAGAAATTGACCGATGCTGTTATTGCACACACAAGCTGACACACATTCATGAACACACACACAGAAACAGGATCATGTTTGAAACATTTTCAAAATTCATCAATTTCCTTGATTCATCAATTTCCGTTTTTTTATGTGCTAGGCAAGATAAAGTACATGTTTTGGAATTAAATGCTACACACAGTAAATGAACAGTGAAGGAAGATCGGTTTGTTCCCGTTTTGAGTTTGAGTTTGGTGTGATGTGCACGGCTGGCTCTATATGCACTGACCCGTATGCTACACACATAATCAGAGAGCAAATATATATATATATATATATATATATATATATATATATATATATACAGTATATATATAGTGAAATATTATTACAATTTAAATGTGATCAATTGTACATTTTATTTGAATATGTTTTCAAAAACAGTATATTTATGTGATGGCAAGGCTAAATTTTCAGAATCATTACTCCAGTCTTCAGTGTCTCATAATCCTTAAGAAATCATGCTAACATTCAGATGTAGTGCTTAAGAAACCATTTTTTTTTTTGATAAACAGAAAGCATAACAGAAAGCATTTCTAATTATTTAAATTAGAAAACTTTTGTAACATTTAAATGATTATACCAACAGTTGCAATACTAGCAAAAATGTTATGCTTATACGACAATTCATCAAGACGTCAGTAATGGTAATAGACGTTATTCTGGGTGGCAAAAGCCGAAGTGTTTAAATGGCAACGCTAGTAAATTGCTTAGAAGGGAGACCCACCATCAAATGTAAAAATGTAATTTTTTTCAATTAAATATAATGCGTTTTTTATCATAATAACAACTGTTTTTTAATGATACAAGTAAAAAAATATAATATGTAATATAATAGGCCTACACATAATTAGTAAAATACGCTATATAGCTCATTTTTCTTGCCAAAATAACGTGATGTATAGACCTATCATGGTCATTAAATGGCTTTCCTGAGGTAAATGTTATGTGACAATTGTTCTCCAGCTGTTATATTAACCTGTTTGGTTGAGAAACACTGATTGGTTGATATTACATGTGAGGGATATACATTTCGGTATGTTGCGTGAGAAAATGGATGTGTGGCGTGAGAGCGTGCGAAAAGTGACAATTGAGTGAGTCTCATGGTCAATGCGTGAGAGTGGACAGTCCCTCGAATGATAGTCCCGGCTGAAGATAAATGCTGCTATGATTTTGTAGATGGTCCGTTTTGAGAATACACGAAGCAGAGTTGAAGGGGTTGGCAGCAGAAATGTAAACATTGGATGAATCATGTAATTTAGGACATCATTAAGATTTCCTACTTTTGATGACACAACGTTCACCCGCTATAACCTCCTCACCCACAAGAAATCGATACAACCCCTACAACTTTTGTCGTAAATCTGGCAGCGCAACCCCAAACACAAGATGTTTTCATCATCGATTCAACTCTGATCAACAACAATGTGTTCAACTATGTAACTGTTACAGTAGCCGGCTCTTCAGTTAGTCAGTAGAAGCCGCTCGCGTTCTGCCACCCGGAAGTATCTTGGTGCCTATTGTTTACAAAACATTCTGAAATGCCATATTAAAGAGTATTGCATCATAGCTCAGCAAGATTATCACCACTATTATACTTAAATACATTAAATCTCCTGGAGATTCAGGGGTAGCAAAACTGAGGCATAAGGAGAAGATAGACTGGTAACCCTTTAAAGCCGGTACCATAAATTTCAGTGCCATGAAATAAGAAGCAACTACCCAGCTCCTAGATGTTTGCAGGGGTTTATATATGGCAACATGAATAATGAGAGGCACTTGGAGGAAACTCGATTTCTTCAGCTTTACTAGGTTGCGCCTATATATGTGCTGAAAGCTGGAGGCGAGAGCGAAGGCCTTGTGGGAGGACCAGGAGGCTTTGAGCCACTCTAGAGCCTCTTACTATGGAAGATGCAGCTAGTGAAGTTGATGAGAGACAGAAGATGAGAAAGAGAAAAGGAAGTGAGAACTAGACCATCACATCAAACCCCTTTGCTGGGTCCCAGACGAAGGCTTCCCCTCAAATGTGGGTAATTGCTTTCCTTCCCAACACATCCTCCTCCCCTTTATACTGAGCCGATCTCCCAATCTCCAGCATGCACAAAGAACCACTGTAGAATAATGTAGCGCAGATGTCATCCTGCTTATCAGAGTTCTGGCACTGGGGCTGAGGAGTCAGTCGGCACTTTCATACATAACAACCCTTCAGAATCAGACAGAGGGATCTGTCGGCCCGGAGCGATGGAATGTGACAAGCTCCTGTCAGAGCGATGGATTTCCACATTTGCCCGGGTCGAGTCCGACGGAGCAGCCTGAGAAATAAAAGAGAAAAGGCTAGTTTCTGCAGTTTCTCTCTCTATATAGCTTTTTACAGTTCTTCCTTTCTGCCATAGACAGAGAAACCACATAATTCAGTTATCTCTCGTTTTTTATGTCTTTTACCCCTAAGTGAGGGGAATTGCAAACTGAGTGGTACATTGTAAACATTTGCAGCTTATTAAAATACTACATTCTTCATATGTGGATTGCTTAGTAGGCGGCGAGCTACATAGGCCTACCGTGCACCCCCCCCACCTCCCAACAAAACCATACTTTTTTGAAAGGTCTGGATGTGTAGAATATGAATCTGAATGTTAACATTGAAAATTTTGGGTCGCACTACCTGTTTTAGGCCTGTGAATAGGGAAACCCTAAAAACGTTTTTAAGCGATTTTAACATTTCGAGATTGGCCTAGTCAATCAGAACAGCTTTTAAGGGACCCAATACACACTCAAACTTAACATATGATGACTTAGGTCAAATATCTACCATGCTGCCTATTGGTAGGTGTCTAAAATTAACATAGTTAAGGCTTTATGTTGACATAATGAGCCCATTTCATGCATAGGCCATGACCATTCGCCTATCATACACCCCAACCCCCTCCCCTGACAAAATCATGCTTTTCTGAAAGGTCTAGATGTGTAGAATATTAATCTGAATGTTAACATTGACATTTTGGGGATACACTACCTGTTTTAGCCCTGAATAGGGAAACTCTAAAAAAAACGATTTTAAGCTATTTTAACATGTTGAGATTGGCCTAACAGAACACCTTTTAGGTTACCCAATACTCTTACTACACTACATTGATAGTTACTTTAAATAGTTGTTTTTAATTATTTTTTATTTAATATAGTTAAGGCCTTGTATGGATATAATCGATCAAGGTCCATTTCCATAGTATCAGTCAACATGCTAACATTCTAACCCTCATTACCCTTTCCATCAAAGGGGTATGGCTCACAAATCATTTCAGTGACAAATCAGAAACCTGTCTGGGTTGTTCATCCAATGACAAAATAAGATATTTGTTGAATTTTCATTAATAGTTTCCTCTGTGTCAGACGGGTATATAAAGATTGTCCTGAAAGACTGTTCTTACTCACACAGACAAGATCCTCCAAGTCTGCATCCTCTGCCTATACAGCTAGAAATTTGTTTCACTGAATTGCTCAACGTTTGATATTTTAGATTACAATTTTATATAATTGACCCATCTTACTACACTACATTGATGCTGACTTTTACTTTTAGCATCAACTACATTGATGCTTACGTTTTTAATTATTTTAAATGACATTTGATAGATTAATAGACATATAGCTGTATGGACGTGAGATTAGCTGAACCACTGGAATCTGCTCACAGAATGACTGTAACCTGTAAACTTATACCAGACACCATTACAGAAGCTAAATACCACAAATCCTGTAGAGTCCAATACACACTATGACCAACTGTCCTGTTTTTCCAGGACATGTCCTGTTTTCTTATAACAATATGACAATTTTCTATCGATACAGAGGAGGCATAACCTACTTTAAATGTATTGAAATTAATAATGTATCTTTGAGTAAACTTTAAGTATCATTTGAGTAGGCCCATCTGTTTGCCGGGCCGAGTGTCCTGGTTTTTGGTAATCAAAATATGGTCACCCTAACTGTATAATATACACAAAATTTAGAAAAATGGAGAAGTGCAAGCACAGAAAACAAGGCCAAACAAATCCAACTAGTAGAAGCTCACGGTGAGGCATTTGGTGCTGTATCTTGAGTAATTGACAAGGAAATCATCGGCAGCAACAAAATGATGAAATTGACTGATCTGACCAAAATCTACATAGCTCATCTGCAATGCACAAACTTCCCCAATCCCAAAATCCCAATCACATGAACATTGTAATTCCATCTAATTTGGATACAGCACCAAATGCCTCACCATGAGTTTCTAGTTAGATTTGTTTGGCCTTGTTTTCTGTGCTTGCACTTCTCCATTTTTCTAAATTTTGTGTATATTGGACTCTACAGGATTTGTGGTATTTAGCTTCTGTAGCAAATAGATCCTTTCCTCTAATTCTGCGAAACAAATTTTCATCAAAGTTTTGTTCTGAACCTGGGTTTTGATCCTGGGTTCTCCCAAGGTTTTTTTCTCCATCCAATCTGATGGAGTTTTGGTTCCTTGCCACTGTCGCCTTACTTTTGGCTTGCTTAGTCTGGGATATTTAATATTAAACAATATATTTGATCTGTGTTGTACTACTTTTATGTTATCACTGTGAAGCTGATTTGATTTAATCTATATTGTGAAAAGCGCTATATAAATAAATGTGACTTGACTTGACTTGACCAGTTGAGGCCCTCTGACTTTGCCTTGAACTTGCTGCTAATAGTTCAGGCTTCTGGTTGAGTTTTTTGAGATTCATGTTGAATCTTTGTTAGCATTTTCTGTGATATCCATCACTTTCTGTAATGGTGTCTGGTATAAGTTCACAGGTTACAGTCATTCTGTGAGCAGATTCCAGTGGTTCAGCTAATCTCACGTCTCTTATTTCTTTCATTCTGGCTAATCTTGCATCAGAATCTGCTTTTGCCCATAATTGCACGAGTGGTCCATATACAAGACCAGGGACATGCACAATACATCTGGACTTTGGTTTTGTCCCATGACATCCCCTTTGCCTTGAAGGACCTGCAGTCCTGGCCCACTGACTCATGTCTTGACTCAGACTTAACTGAGCAGTTCAGCTAAAAAAAAAAGGTTCTTCAGGGGTTCTTTGCGGTGGTCATGGTCCTATATAGCACCACTAAGCCCAGTTTGGTTCTTCAGTGGTTCTTCAGTGGTTCTCTGGGTAGGTTAACATGCTCTATGGCACCTCTTATGGTTCTACACCATATGACAAAGATAAGTGCTATATGGCACTTAAAGTGGTTCCCCTATGATTACAAGCCAATGAACCACTTTTAGTGCTATTTAGCACCATTTTTTTAGAGTGTATGTTGAAGAAACCAACTACATAACCGACTAGATTATCTATGTTTATGAGATGTGTGTGTGTGTGTGTGTGTGTGTGTGTGTGTGTGTGTGTGTGTGTGTGTGTGTGTGTGTGTGTGTGTGTTTATGTATAAGCTACTGGACGTCTAAAATTTCCCTTTGGTATGAATAAAGTAGGCTATATATCTATTAATCTATCAAATGTCGAAAAAACGTAAGCATCAATGTAGTTGATGCTAAAAGTAAAAGTCAGCATCAATGTAGTGTAGTAAGACGTGTCAATTATATTAAATTGTAAACCAAAATATCAAACATCGAGCAATTCAGTGAAACAAATTTCTAGCTGTATAGGCAGAGGATGCAGACTTGGGGGATCTTGTCTGTGTGAGTAAGAACAGTCTTTCAGGACAATCTTTATATACCCGTCTGACACAGAGGAAACTATTAATGAAAATTCAACAAATATCTTATTTTGTTATTGGATGAACAACCCAGACAGGTTTCTGATTTGTCAATGAAATGATTTGTGAGCCATACCCCTTTGATGGAAAGGGTAATGAGGGTTAGAATGTTAGCATGTTGACTGATACTATGGAAATGGACCTTGATCGATTATATCCATACAAGGCCTTAACTATATTAAATAAAAAATAATTAAAAACAACTATTTAAAGTAACTATCAATGTAGTGTAGTAAGAGTATTGGGTAACCTAAAAGCTGTTCTGTTAGGCCAATCTCAACATGTTAAAATAGCTTAAAATCGTTTTTTTAGAGTTTCCCTATTCAGGGCTAAAACAGGTAGTGTATCCCCAAAATGTCAATGTTAACATTCAGATTAATATTCTACACATCTAGACCTTTCAGAAAAGCATGATTTTGTCAGGGGAGGGGGTTGGGGTGTATGATAGGCGAATGGTCATGGCCTATGCATGAAATGGACTCATTATGTCAACATAAAGCCTTAACTATGTTAATTTTAGACACCTACCAATAGGCAGCATGGTAGATATTTGACCTAAGTCATCATATGTTAAGTTTGAGTGTGTATTGGGTCCCTTAAAAGCTGTTCTGATTGACTAGGCCAATCTCGAAATGCTAAAATCGCTTAAAAACGTTTTTAGGGTTTCCCTATTCACAGGCCTAAAACAGGTAGTGCAACCCAAAATTTTCAATGTTAACATTCAGATTCATATTCTACATATTCCAGACCTTTCAAAAAAGTATGGTTTTGTTGGGAGGTGGGGGGGGGGGGGGGGTGCACGGTAGGCCTATGTAGCTCACCGCCTATAGTTAGCTTTATGGTAACATTAACACTGTGAGTTTTCTCTCACAATGCATGAAGTGACAAGTTGTTGTCCAGTTCGGTTACGTTCACACAGTGCAGGTTTTCCAAGAATCCGTTGTTGTATTACAAAGTTTATTAATGTTTAATTTATGTTCCAATACAATAGTATATAAACTGAGAAAGTTTAGTGGACTGAATTTAGCATTTGAGGTATAAATGATGATTATAAATCCCTCCTCCTAATTGTATATAAATTACGATGTAAAGTTCCCTTAGTCCGACTTGGGGGACAAGAGTGACGCACAGCGAAGTCCTCAATAAAAAATAACTTCTTCTTGTAAGATATCCCAACGTCTCCTGGTCTCTTCTGCGCTGAAGGACAAGTTCCAACAGCGGTTGAGAGTCCTGAAAATTTACAGGTTGTGAGTTTGGTTATAGAATGTCGTTGTCACTCTTTCAAGTATAACCTGACATCAGATATTAAAGCCCAACCGAAGTATTTTTTTTGCACACAGTGCCACAGACCAATCAATCACTCTTTAATGCTGCGTTCACACCAGACGCGAATAGCGCGTTCAAACAGCAAGGCATTTTCGACTTTGTAAACCTATTCTTTGTAAACCCTAGAAATGGTTGTGCGTGAGAATCCCAGTAAATGAGCAGATTGTGAAATACTCAGACTGCCCGTCTGGCACCAGCAACCATGCCAGGCTCAAAATTGCTTAAATCACCTTCCTTTCCCATTCTGACATTCAGTTTGGAGTTCAGAAGATTGTCTTTACCAGGACCACACCCCTAAATGCATTGAAGCAACTGCCAACTGCCACTGCCAGCAAAGGCCAGTCTCAAATAAAGGCCTGGTCTGTTTTTTTTAGTTTCGGGTTGTATTTAATCTTCTAAAACCCATAAGATCGTCCATTTTTTGGCGGTCGCCAAAGCAAATTTTTGTCCCGCCAAAGCCTTTTTTGATCGGTGAGTGATGTAGTGACTGCTGCGCTTGAAATGGGGCGTTACGAGCAGAGAGAGCGTTCCACACGTGCACACTCTCACGAGCATTGTCTTGATCTCTTCCTTGTACATATTAATCAAAATCAATTGGCAGACACAATAGTAAAAGGTGGGAAGACCACAGTTTCACGTGGAGCATTTGGAGATTTTTAGAGATTAGAGACTCTAGGCTTAAATGAACAACATCTCAACAATAATTTATAAAGGCCTGTCTCAAATCCAGTGCAGTTCGATGATTTGGGAAAATAAAATCCCGGGCAATTATTTGAAGTTTTACGGTATGTGTGTGTTACATGGTTTTTTTTTTTTTTTTTTTTTTTTTTTTTTTGTATCATGTATTTACATTTAAGTTTATTTTTAGTTTGTTTTATATAAGGTTTAAGGTTCACTTTATTTCCATTCAGCCAAGAAGAACTGAAAACTGTTTCATCATTGGTGGTTCATCTAAAAGGAGAAAATAGACTTTCATCTTTTGAAAATAAATGTTTTTATTTGGTATTTCTTTGTTGTCACGCCTTAAATGATCGAAAACTGTATCATGCTCTGAGTGATACCAAATTACCATCACAGCATACTGCAATATAACCAGCCCGTTCTCATCCTTTAACGTCATATAGAACGCTATATGCAAAAACGGCGCTATACTACGCACATGGCTCCCTTTATCGTTAATATAACACGCGAATCCAAGACGTTATAAATCCTTTAGCGTGAATATGACACGTACACCCTACCCCACACCTAAACTTAGCCCTCACAGCACGTGTTATATTAACGATAACGGGTGCCATGTGCGTAGTATAGCGCCGTTTTGTCACTAGCGTTCTATATGACGTTAAAGGATGAGAATGCGTTGCAGCAACAAAATGTGCTATACAGTAAACATGCCACAGCTGCTTCTTTTGCCAGTAAAGGGTAAGATCACTCTGGCATCTCTTATGACTCAGCAGCAGTGTTGACTGAATCACTCAGGTTTAGTAATGTGATGTTTTGTTTGAGGCATTAACAATTGCTTCACTGTATGTGATACTAATTTTTGTTTCTGTGCCATTACTTGTTCCACAATTTATTGTCTTAGATACCAAAGTTAAAACTTAAAATTGGGATTTAACCTTTCATTTACATCCTGTTAAAAAGAAGAGCCACATGTTTTTTTTTACCCACATGACCCCTTCCATTAAGTTAATTTCATTGCAAGTATGAAAACTAAAATCTTTAACTCAATATCATTTTATCATTTTCATTGGTGTTGTACTGTAGTTTGTATCTCTCTTCTGTACCATATGACGTTTTCCTCTGTTAGTGGGCTAGGCTGATTGTAGTATCACATTATCCTCTATTATTATTCAGCTTTTTGCAGTACTCTGTGCTCAGCCATTACTGTGTAAAGAGTTTACATTATTGTACTGCATATGTGTGCGTTTATTGACTTCCTTTTTAGTGCACAGTGCTGAGCACAATCACCGCTGTCAGGCTATTTGGACAGCAATTTGAATGATGTGTTAGTGTGTGTTTTGTGTCTGTGGGAGTTAAGGCTGTGGACTGTGTGAAGTGCTTGAAATCTGTTTCGGGGTCAGGATCAAACGGTATATGGTTACAGTGTTGCTTTGTTAATAATAAACGAATATGACTGACATGAGCTGACTCTTTCATTCAGGTGGTGTTTGCCGGCCCCTTAATGCTGATTGCATAATGGATGCCCTTTTTGTCTGCAATTCTTTGGTTCTGTTACGAGAGGTTCTCTCGTATTGCATAAGTTAGCTTGCGCTATGGGAAAGATTCATCTTTTTGAGATAATGAAGCCAAAAAATGATCCTTAATTTTTGTATTCATTGTCAACACAGTGCAGTAGCTAGCATACCTAGAGCAGGTTGTCTAGCATGCTCATAGCCTGCCCTGCGGGAACATCAGCAGCCTACCACTGAGCCCGACATGACGTCACATCCAATGATGGGCGCTCACGCCTTCACAGTGCCATAACCTGCCAGTATGACTGTGGCTCAGCGTATATAAGTAGGGCCCGGAAGCTGAACCTCTTTGCATCGCTGAATCCGAGAGAAGCCACATCGCCATCTGAGGAAGTGAAAGGCCAACCTAGTGCCGAAGAAGCCAGGTCACCACCGCCTTCAGCCATCTGTGCAAGCTACACTATCAGGTGAAATATCCTGAGTCCCTCCTTCGAGCTTCGTCCTCGCTTACTCCGCCCCCCTTCACGGACGCGCATCCGCCGGCTACGGCCCTTGCTGACGTTGCGTCGGATGACGGAACACCTCCTCATTTTGTCTCAGCATCATCTGCACTCGCTGAGAGTTGCGCATGTGCCAGGCCACTTGAACAACAGCCCAGACAGACAGTCCAGGAACAATGTTCCCCCAGGAGAATGGTCCCCTGCTCCCCCAAACAGTCCAAACACTATGGCGCCTTTTTGGCAGAGTGGAGGTCGAACTCTTTGTGTCAGAAGACAATGCTCACTGCCCAATGTTCTTTTCAAAGAACGAGGACGCGCTGGCTGGCCTAAACCTGGCTCAGCCGCCCATTGTATGCCTTCCCTCTGATTTCACTGTTGCCCGCAGGTAATCAAGAGAATCAGGGAAATGTGCAACTCAGTGCTCCGTCTAGGCCCGCGTTGGGAGAATCAAAATTGTTTCCCGGAGCTGACGCGTCTGTCACTTACAGCCCGTGGCCTTTTCCGGTGAGAGCAGATATCCTCTCTCAAGCTCGCTGCACAGTCTGGCATCCCCGTCCAGAGCGCTGGACTCTGCACACATGGTTGATCAATGGATACCCATTGTCCTGCCAGACGGAGTGATGAACATGATTACCCAATCCAGAGCTCCCTCAACTAGAAAGCTCTATGCGTCTAAATTGTCTGTGTTTTCCAAAAGGTGCTATGACCGTCAACAGAACCCACAGACATGTGGGGTTTTGCAGGTGCACGTCTTCCTTCCAAGAGCTGTTGGACAAGGGCAGGTCCCCCTCCACACTCAAAGTGTACGTGGCGGCCATCGCAGCTTTCGCAGAGTCGATGCACGGCCAGTCAATAGGAAAAAACAAGCTGGTCATCGGTTTTTTTCGAGGAGCTAGAAGGATGAAGCCTCCGCGGCCCCCGTCGGTTCCTATCTGGGATCTTTCTTTGGTCTTGGAGTCCCTAAAAGCATATCCCTTTGAACCAATAGATGCATTTGATCTGAAATACTTCTCACTTAAAACATTTTTCTGGTGCACCGTCATCAGTCAAACGTGTGGGGAATTTACACACGCTTTCTGTCAGCGCTGCATGTCGCGAGTTTGGGCCAAATGACTCTAGTCATCCTCAAACCTAGGCACGGCTATGTCCCGATGGTGATTGGCACACCCTTCAGAGCGCAGGTCAGTTCACTATAGGCTCTGCCAGCATCAGATAGCGAGAGCGATACTAACCTCCTTTGCCCTGTCAGAGCGCTGATGGTTTACATTTCAGGTGCTCCCCTTTCAGGTGCTCAGAGCAGCTTTTTGTTTCGTTTGGTGGGTGCACCAAGGGTCTCTCCTCCTCGAAACAGAACCTGTCCAGATGGATAGTGGACACTATTGCTGCTGCTTATGCGTCAAAAGATCTTCAGTGCCCCTTGGGCGTCAGGGGCTCATTCCACTAGAGGCATGGCCTCATCGTGGGTATGGTCCACCGGAATTTCAATTCATGTAAATTGTACGGCAGCAAGCTGGGCCTCTCCATCTACATTTGTGAGGTTTTATAACCTGGAAGTTCCTGCCTTGCAGGGTAATCTATTGTCAGTCTAATAGTGTGTATGATCTGCCCGCATTTCTCCACGCAGGCTACTGTCACTTGACTAAGCTCTACTGGTTGAGCTGCACTATAATGGACCGTTATGTAAGACCGGCTATGCTGCTCTGCATTTTCTCATGGGGTGCTTATACATATGTCGGCCTGCTATGCTGGCCCCTAAAATTCCACTTTTCTTGTCCCCGACTCAGGGACTCATGGAGTGGATGCTTGGCGTGACGTAGTTGACAAAGGTTTCCCGTATCGTAAGCTAACTTGCGCAGTACAAGAGAACCTCTCGTAAGAGAACGTACCGGTTACCTAACGTAACCTTGGTTCTCTCTAGAAGAGGGAACGAGTATTGCGTAACCTGCCGTGAACGCGCCATGAGTGACTTTCGCTTCAGTCAATGAAAACCAGTGAATCAGCCTGCAAACCCTGCTTATATACTGGCGAGCTATGATGCTGTGAAGGTGCAAGTGCCCTTCATTGGACGTGACGTGACGTCAGGCTCAGTGGTAGGCTGCTGCAGTTCCCGCAGGGCAGTCTATGAGCACATTAGACAGTCTGCGCTAGGTCTGCTAGCTGCTGCACTGCGTTGACAATAAACTAAAAATTAAGGATCATTTTTTGGCTTCAATATCTCGAAAAGATGAATCTTTTCCATAGTGTAAGCTAACTTACGCAATACTCGTTCCCTCTTCTAGAGAGAACCGAGGTTACTTTAGGTAACCGATACGTTTTTATCCCACCCATTCAGGCTAATGATTTTACACAATTTCCATTTGGTGGACAGTGTTTTACTGATATTAAAATAAATCTGTTTACACTACTGTTTTGAAGTTTGAGGTTGGTAAAAGAAAGTCTCTTAATCTTACCAAGGCTGTATTTATTTGATCAAAAATATATGAACAGCAATATCGTGAATTTAAAATAACTGTTTTCTAATATAATTCTGAATGTAATTTATTCATGTGATGGCAAAGCTGAATTTTCCGCATCATTACTCCAGTCTTCAGTTTCACATGATCATTCAGAAATCATTCTAATATGATGTTTGGTAATTAGAATGTCTTTACTTTCACTCGATCAATTCAGTCAATGCATCCTTGCTGGATACAAGTATTATTTATTTATTTATTTATTTATTTATTTATTTTTACCAATAGTTTAGTTACCAATAATAATAGTGTTCTGTTGTGATGCCAAACTAGGGATCCACAATCAGTAACATACTGGTCATCAGCAAATACGAAAGATTTTTGTTGTACTAGCTGATATTGGAGATTCAGTTGTTTGTATTATTTAATGTTGGGTGTGTTTCGGCCATTTTGATACATTTAATTGACTTTATTTTATTTTTATTTATTTAGACAAAATGTGAAAATTTTTGACATTTGTTTGTTTCTTGTGAATAATATTAAACAAATTATCAGCTTAAATGTTAATATCAGCAAATCCCTACTCCAAACATTTTATACCACAAAATCAGTACAGAATCTGGATTTGTGAAATTTGTGCCCATTTCCTGTCCTTCACTCAAGGGAAATCTGGCTACCTGTGATTACCCATCTCTCCCTTTGCTCACCTCACTGTGAGACACTCTGACAGCTTGTCACCCTGCCACCCGTTCCCTTCACCGGCATTGGCCAATCCCTCTGACACTTCTCCCCTTCGCAAAGGTTCTAGCCTTGCTGACTCTGTCAACCCAATGGAATATAATAGTCACCGTCCTAGACGGAGGGCAGAATTGGAAGAGCATATATCTTCAAACATGCCGGTGCATTCTCACCCACTTTCACACCGACTCAAAATCACAAAACTTAGCCAGTCGTTTCATATCAACTTTATGTGTGTGGTTTGAGAGTTTCTCTGTTTACCATTTGGACAGATTCAAACACCCCAGTCACCTGTTTTTTTGTTTTGTTTTTGTTTTTTTTGCACTTTAGCAGTGGCTAAGTGTGCGAATTTTTCTCTTCTCTGCTTAAACTGCCTGTCAGTCATGATTTCTCATCCCGTTTGTCACAGATTTTCTTTCTCCTCCGTCTTGTTTTGCAGCTCACCAAATACTCCGCCCTTCTTCGTCTCCGCACCTCCCGTATGCAGGCAGGGACCACTTGAGGTGATAAACGTTATGACTGCTATTTTGGGCTCTATCACGCGGATTACAGTTATTCGCTGTCTTTTTTTATAGCCCTGCGCATAGAAAGGCGCAACTTAATCGCGTGGAAGCGGCCTGCCACTCTACCTGCTACGATAGACTGCACGGCTGTAGGTTACGGAGCTCAGGAGAGTGGTGACTCAGCCATATGTCCCGGCTCTGTTTCAGATCCCCCACTGTTCAAATTGAGTCTTAGCAAGTGGAGATGCACTTCTATGCCCTGCCTCGGGATGTCTGTAATGAACGGTTACACTCCGGGAAAGGTTGCTTTGCTTGGAATTGAATCCCCTTTGCTCTTGGCTTGATTGTGCACACATGTGGAGTTCAGCAGGACGCCTCCCTCATTCTGTGGAAATGACATGGCAGAAGTGAGCTCTTCAATACAAGTAAAGAGCGCGTCTGATGAGTTGTATCCTAGTTTGTTAAGCAGGGCGATGTATTGCTTTTCTAGAGTTTTTACCTAATGACTGATGACTACAGTCTCACTTTGTTACTTTCCCTATCCTGTTTGTTCATTGAAGCATCAGTTTTTGAATTGATCAATATATATCCTATTTTGTACTGGCTGGCTCTTCTGTCTTAACTCTTTCAAGGAACTGCATGGGAACGGCAATGTGAAGCCCTTGATAAAGATAATCAGGTGTGAGAATGCAATGCAAAGAATGTTAAACTTTACCAATGGATTATTCGCCTTAATTGTTTTTCATCAGGACAGTGTCCAAATCTGAAAGCATTCTTTTTAGGCAACAACAAAAAAAAAAAACAAGAAAAGGGTGATGAATGCAATGTTGTAATGTCTTTAAGCCTTCTTGCTGCAACACCTGGCGTAACATCCTTTTGCAAAACTAATGACGGTAAAACCACATGAAATCTGATCTGACCGTTTAGACTCAGATGCATCGAAAACCGTATTTAATCAGATTTTAAACCACTTATCAAGGTTGTTTCTTAAGAATCGATTTTCAAATGTTTTTTTTTCCACAAGAAAAAAATGTTAGCAGTCTAACAATCTGTGTGGGAGAAACTGTTGGACTTTAAATGAACATAGGCTTCCCTTCTCCAGCAATAGGGTCGAATTTGTGGAACATGTTTAACATGTTTTGATTTTATCTTTTCACTTCTTGATATTGAGTGCCATCACACTTGGCCAGATATATGTTATCTAAATGCCCACCTCATTTCATGTAAAAGTCTCCTGCATCAACTAGTTTGTGATTCTTAATACTGTAGTAATCATCATTATTATTATTTATGTGCTGAGATTTAGTAGTGTTACTAAGAATTAATTAATTAAGAATGAATTCATATTATTATCTATTGCAAAATGTTTTATAATTATTTCAATATACAGTATGTTTAGTTGACTGTTTATTTGATATTGTAATATAATAGATATTACAGTATTAAAAAAATTAAACTATTTAAGCAATTAAAGTCTTGATTAAATGGAATTGGAAACAGATATTTTCTCCTATATTGTGACGTACATCTAACAAGTCTAACAGAGTCTAACAATGGAAAGAAAATGGGTAGAATGGGAATTGGTTCTACCCATCGGTTGTTGTTTGGATTTTAAGATGTGGGCGTTGGACTCAAAAATGAAATTGAACTTCCAGTTGATTGTGAAGCTGCTTGTTTAAACTGACTAAATGATTGAGGAAGTCTCTATAGACAATAGAGTTGTGAGTTTTTAATGAAAAATTGCTTGGTCAAAAACAAAATGTTACACTGACTTTAAACTTTAAACTATGTGAATGATGGCTTGTGAATGATGAAGAGAAGTAAGATAATACTTTGTTAAGCAATTAAATGAGGAACCTGAGCCATATCTAGGGGCCAGAATATGATAGATACTCTACATGTGGGTGTTTTTTTTTTTTTTTTTTTTTTTTTTTTACTTGGCCCAGCAAGAATCCACCCACAACACCCTGGCCTAGCATATTTTCTTCATAAAAGACAAAAATCTAGTTTTGATAATATGATTGCATTTTAAAGATAATTTCTTTGAGTCTGGCACAGGAGGGTCCTGGGGGGCTTTATTCATTGTGTCAGTGGACAGTAAACCGACCAGTGCCTAATTAGTTTCTTCATCCATGAACAGGAATCCATTCCAGAACCAGGGCTTTTGCAAATAGCTTCCTTTGAAGCAACACTGTATTGCAGATCTCAGAGTTCAGAGTGGCTGAAAATAGCTCGCTTCATCTTGTGTCCTGTATCAGAAGGTTTGCTGTGGCTATAATGCCACATTGTTTTGAATAAAACCCTTTACCTGTATTCCTCCCGCGGGTGACTCACACCCCCCTGACAACCCCAAACACGTGTAAACTGCTTTTTGCTGAAAATGCTGCTGTGGACAAATATGTCTCATAAATAGCCTCCTGTGTACCACATTACCCATCAGCCTTGCCATAAACCGCTGCAGATTCAGCTGGAGAAAGCAGGCAAAGGAGGCCCCCCGGGCCAATTTACTGGCCCCTCTGATGCGGTGCTGTGCTGTGATCTGTCAGGCGGTCACTGGAGCCTCGCGGTGACAGACAGGCCAGCGTTCCACTCGACCCGCTCTTCAACAGAGACCGAATTAAAGAGTCCCCCTTTGGCAGACAACTCCCTCTCACTTTTGCGCTCTCAGTCTTGTCCTTTCTTCCGGTCTCTCTCTCTCTTTGTCTCTGTCATTCCACAGCACACTTCATGATCGTGTCTCGCGTGGAGCTGGAGGAATGGGCTTACTCGTCCTCATTAAGTTTGAGCGCAAAGGGGCTAATCCTCTAGTGAGCAGCCATGGATTTGTGCTTCCCTCAAAGTCTGAGCTCACAACTCCAAATTTTAGATATCGCTCAGGAAAGTTCTGATGCTGTCTAATCCCCTGCACTAGTCTCCTTCTCACAGAAGGTATGCTCTCAGACTCGTTGCTTTTGGCAGAAGAGGCGACAGAGCTTGTCCTTGGCCCAGCGAGGGGCGCACACCGTGCTCTGTTGCGTCAATAGACTGAGAGCCATTGCAGCGACTGCACCAGTCTTCCATTAGTCGGTGAGTGTGTATGTGGCCAGGAACTGAATGGAAAGCTTTAAGAAGCACAATTTTGAGACACATTCCCTTTCCTGCACTTCCGTGAGCTGTCAGCAGGGCTTGCTGTATGAAATTATGGCGGCTGATGAAGTGTTAGCCGCTTAGCGGGGATCCTGTCGATGCAGTGAGATGAAGGGCCGGGTTGGGTTACATACATAACAAATCCATTATCTTGGGCGTCCAGTGACCTTTATGGAAATGGATTTGTCATGTTCCAAAGCCTCCTTTAATCTTTGTCAGTATTATAGCTAATAGATAACCAGTGAGTTATGCTTTCCTTGCTAGTATACGGTTGGTTTATGAGGCCACAAACTTGAAATCTTATCTTATAGACGCCAAATGAACATATGTGGGTGTTTCTTCAACTATTTGCACTTTTGGTCCTGTGGACTTTTAGAAAATACACTCTTATCTTTTCACACACACTAGTTCATATAAGTTGTTAACTAAAGTATATATAACAACGTAGTAAAAACATTTGTGTTTTATATAACTTTTTTTCATGAGCATTTACACCTCCTTCCCTACTTCTGAAACCATGTACTTTTTTTTGTGATGGAAATGAATGACATATTTTGGTATGGCCGACTTTGTCTTGCTATGGCTCATTTCGTAGCTAGCATTTTAAGTACAAATATTAGCAAACATATTTAATGGATTAATGTAAGCTTATTGTATAGTTGTGCTTGTCGCTTGTTTCATTTGTAATACCGCAATGAAACATGGCAAATTGTACAGACAAAGAAATTATGAACACATGAAAAAACAAGACAGAATTGATGAAATATTGGATAATTTATTCAACGCATTCTCACCCCAAGGCGTCACCTTTGACCATGCTTCAATATTTGACGTTTTAGGCGCCCTTTAGCGTCACTTACATGACGCGATCCTACGGCGTCATCTAACTGACGCTAAAGGAAAGCGTCTGTTAGAGGACGCGGTTAGGTTTAGGTGTGGGGTGGGGGTAGGGTACACGCGATCCTAGGGCGTCATCTAACTGACGCTAAAGGGCGCCTAAAGCGTCAGATATTGAAGCATGTCCAAATGCTTCCCAAGGCGTCAGTTAGTTGACGCCTTGGGAGTGAGAATGGGCTGATTTATTATATTGTAGTAGTCAATGTATGAAGAGTTCAGATGTAAATGCCTCTAAATGTCATTTGAAATTTTCTTCTTTAATGATGATTTTTATCAAACTTGTATATTTAAGTTCAGTAATTTCACTTAAATAACAATTAATAGGTAATTATCATTGCCATTTAAGTGAAATCACTGAACTTAAATATACAAGCTTGATAAAAATGATCATTCTAGAAGAAAATTTCAAATGTCACTTAGAAGCTTTTGCATCTGAACTCTTCGTATGCTTTTTTCCTGTGAGCCTTTTGTTTTTCTATGCATTTTTTGCATAGTAAAAGAAAATCTGCTGTCATTTCCTTTTATACCAAATCATTTTTGTAAGATAATCTCCTTAACCAAGTTGAATGTTGAATTCTTCTCTCATATTAAATATTTTCCTCAAATTTTATTGGTTTTATCGAACTTGTAGGGTCATTAAAGGATTAGTTCACTTTTGAAAAAACTTTTGCTGATCATTTACTCACCCCCATGTCATCCAAGATGTCCATGTCTTTCTTTCCTCAGTCGAAAAGAAATTTAGGTTTTTGATGAAAACATTCCAGGATTTTTCTCCATGTAATGGACTTCAATGGGAACCGGATGGTTCAGGGTCCAAAAGACAGTTAATAACTGTTTCAGATGCAGCTTCAAATGTCTTTAAACGATATCAGACGACGAATAAGGGTCTTATCATGCGAAACGATCGGTTATTTCAAAACTTATTCCAAAAATGTAACTTTTCTAAGGACAAATGCTAGCCTTGTAATATATTGTGAGGCGCGTTTGCAACGTCACGTAATACGTAATTACGTTCAAAAGGTCACGGGCGACGTAGCCGGAAGTACAGAATCAAAATCGTCCGACATCGTTGTTTTACCTTTTAATTCCTATTTTGTAAACAGCGTTTGAGTTAGTTTTCATGTTCAACCATGCGTTCAACTTGTAAACACTCTGACTCTGTAGTTCTGGCTACGTCGCCCGTGACCTTTTGAACGTATTTACGTATTACGTGACGTTGCAAACGCGCCTCACAGAATGGAGAAAGTCTAGCATTTGTCCTTAGAAAAGTTACATTTTTGGAATAAGCTTTGAAATAACCGATCGTTTCGCATGATAAGACCCTTATTCA